>NW_024884697.1:10910423-10942104 GCF_019232065.1 Centrocercus urophasianus | reverse complement strand
AGTTGCTGCTGCTGCTTCTCTCTGGTTTTCTATTTGGAAGAAAGACCTGTGTTTTTTGGAAAAGAAGAAAACCTAGCAAAAGCATATTGTTTAATGTTAAAGAAATATAAGCAATTTAATTGTGCACTTACAAAAATCTGCGTGGTTGGGGAAGAAAAAAAAAAAAAATTGAAATATTTTTGTAAGGAATTTTTACATTGCTGTGAAGACCTGGTCAAAGGCTACTGGAGAACCTGTGAGAAAAAGAGGGGAAAAAGAAAAAGGCTTATTTGTAAACAGTGTCATCTTTTTTTCCTTTTAAAGCAAAACAAAAAGTCAGCCCTATTTTCCTGATATTTTTTATTTCTAAAAATGCAGTAGGAGAAATTGTCAGTGTGTGTATACAAGATTAAATGTGTTGGCTCACGGAATGACAAAATACAGGGAAGAGCTGAGAATAAACATACTTATCTTACTGGTATTAAAGTCTGAATGTACAAATTATTTTTGAAAGCTTTTTTTTGTTTTGGAATTACATTTAATTGTACTTTCTTATGAACCTTCTAGATTTTTTTTTTTATAGATGGGTTCTGCACAGAAGTGATTATAAAATCCGTATGCATGCAACCTCCATCTGAGTCATACTGCGTGCTTTTTCCCCACTTGCTATATTTGGTCTTTGTGTTCCTCTACAAATCCTCAAGTGTTTTCCTTATTTAATACACTTGAGCGGATGGGGATGGAAGATGCTGAGGTAAGAGCACAGGAGGTGCAGCCCCCCACAGACTGTGTGCAGCAAGTTGCCAACTTGTACCTGTAAAATAGATGCATGCAGAGTGAGACACTTAAAATAACAGGTATGGTACGTGTGATGAGATCATCTGAGAGCAGAGCTTTCATTCCTGTGGGCCTCAGACATTTTTCAGAGATAACACATGTGCTTACCTTGTGTTTCCAGTAGATTGCTGTTACGAAGTTTTATGCAGACATCTTTGTTTCCACTTGCCCTTTGTTCCTCCCCTCCTCTTTACCTGACTGCCTTGTTTCTACTGCTGAAGTTGCTGCCTGTGCTACTCCTGCTTAGCTAATGCCTTCAGTTGGCATGGATTGCTGAGACCCTGAGTGGATCCAATAGTGCTGGACTTGGGTGAGCCTTGCTGTGGTACAGGTGACACCATGGCAGCAGCTGCCAGCAGGAGGAAGAGGAAAGCTGCTCTGGCACTGAAGGAGGGGAGAAAAAATCCACCAGAAAAAAAACAACCCAAACCTCACACTGCTGCCTGTGAAACCTGTGCAAGCTGACCAGTTCTTTGTGTAATTTCTTTGAAAAATATCCAAATAATTTGTCTGAAGGACGTAAGTACGAATCATAGGCATATGGTGGTAGGCTGTGGGGATAATGTGCACATGTTTCGCTGTGAAGTAATCTGAATGTTTTCAGTGATTCTGTTTCAAATACAAGGAACTGTATTGGTTACAGTTTTGTATTTACAGTTACAGTTTTTGTATTGCACAGCCGTCCAGAGGCTACGGATCTCCTCCTTGAAGATGTCCAGAAGGTGCCTGGCTGTGGCCCTGTGCACTCTGCTCTGGGTGTCCTTGCTGGGACAGGGGTTGGGCAGAAGGGCACAGAGCTTCCTGTCAACCTCAGCCACTCTGTGATTATAATTTCTATGTCATAGATTAATTAAAATATTTTTTTCTCTGGACTGACCAAAGTCTTCAGGAGGTTTGGTATGGTTTACTCTGCCTGCTTTGAAAGTGTGCTTTTTCCAGCAGGGTGAAGGAGGCCTGTATGCTTCCTGTGCTTCTTGAAGTAGAAGGCTTCATTGGCTGAAGATAATGAAATCAACACTTCCCACTCCATAATGGATTTTTAAAATCCAGATGTGAAGTTGTACAGAACTGTATCATTATTGGCAGCGGTGATTTTTGTTGTTCTCATTTTTCTATTTTAAGTGGCAGTACTTCCAATAACACTCCTGCTCTCTAGGACTGCGTGTTTTATTTATTTATGGGTTAGTGAAAGGGGTCTTGGCTATTCCTGTTCTGTGCTATTTTTTTGTTGCCTGTGGCTATGAAGCTTAAACTCTCTGGAAGACAAGGGGTAATTCATCTTTCTGGCTCAAAGTGGAGTTTCTGTGCTTATTCTTTGAAGACACAGTCTGAAGAGGTGGAGTGGAGCTGAATCTTAATTCCTGTATGTCAGTACCTTCAGTTTGAGTTGCAGTGAGAATGGCATAATGTGCTTGAGCCGTATGCCTGACTAGCCACATGGGACTGTGGGAGGAAAGGAAAGACCATTAATGAGTGTATTTCTTACCTGTCCCCCTACTGGAGAGTAGAAGGCAGAATTTCTTGATGGTGCTGCAGTAAGAGATGGTTGGTACATCACCAAAGACTTCAGTAATGTTTTGCAGCTGCTGACAGGAGTACCCAGGCTAATGTTAAGCTGCAGAACAAGTACTGTACCAGCAGCTGCTGATTCATACTTTTTGTGCCTCCTAAAATGAGGAGTAAAAAGATTCAGTGTTTCTGTCTTTGAGTTGAATTGGAAAAAAATATGGAAAAAATGGTCCCTGTTGAGACTCTTTGCTGATGTTTTTTTCCTTTGTGTGGCCTCCCACCAAATGCTCTGTAGTTTTGGTGACTGAGTTCTCCCAAAGCAGGGAAGTGAGAACTGACTTCAGTGGCTGCCTGCAGTTACAAATGGTTATTCCTTGCTGACTGCTGCTGGCAGTCAGGAAGGCTGCGGGGTTAAAGGAGTGACTTAGCATTATTATTGATGTCTTCTGAAACTTCTGAAGTGCTCCCTACTCTGCCAATAATTTTGAGGGCTGTAACCTCAGAGTTGAAACAATTGGATGAAATAAGAACTCTGTGGCTTCTGCAAACATGTAGTGTTCAGTGAAGTCAGTCTGCGGACAAAGCAAAGTACTGTAGGTAACTGTGGAGTTCTTTTTACTTACACAAGTAAGTGCATTTGGAAGGAACTAATCTGCAGTTACCAAAGTTGAGGCTGTTTGTTGTCATTTTAAACGACACCATAGTACTACGTAATAATAATGGTGCACTGGAATATTTGTAGAATTCCAAAGTTTTGGATCTCAGTCCAGCCAGTAGATCTTGCTCTGTGTGTGCCAGGGATAATGTGGCACTGCAGTAAATAAGTTTTTAACCAACCTCGAGAGAGAAACTTCCCATGCAGGTATTTGTGGTGGATTCATAGAATCATGGAATCACAAGGTTGGAAAGGACCTACAAGATCATCTAGTTGAACTGTCCTCCCATCACCATTGCTGCCACAAACTAAACCATCTCTCGTAGCTCCTCATCCAGGCGCCTCTTGAACACTGCCAGGGACAACGACTCCACCACCTCCCTGGGCAGCCATTCCAGTGCCTGACCATGCTCTGAGAGAAAAAGTTCTTCCTTTTATCCAACGTAAACCTCCTCTGGTGCAACTTGCAGCCATTTCCTCATGTCCTGTTTGTTGCCTTGGGGAAGGGGCCAAACCTCTCCTCACCACAGCCTCCCTTCAGGAAGTTGTAGTCTCCCCTGAGGTTTCCCCTGAGCCTCCTCTTCTCCAGACTGAACAGTCGCAGCTCCCTCAGCTGCTCTTCATAAGACTTGTGCTCCAGACCCCTCACCAGTTTTGTTGCCCTCCTCTGGGTTAGTGCTCATTGTCTGATATTTGTGGTGTATTAGGCCTGATTTGCATAGAAGATGGTTAAAAATCGTCCAGAGGGAGTTGTGCTATTGCTGAGTATATGCATGCATGAGCAGCACATGAAGAATGGAAATCTGTACTCATTCCTTGACAAATACAGTTCAAGTTCTATAACTCTAGTCATGAGGATATTGTTAGCCAAGCAGTAACACAGCATTAAAATGTATTTTTCTTTGGTCTTTTGTACCTCAGTGAAGTATGAGCTCAGTCTGCTTCTTAACACCAGCTCAAGGGGAAGGGTTCTCTAAACACTGAGGGGCACTGAGTTTTTCTTCCCTGTTGTTGTTTGTTCCTGGAGTCCTACAGGAGTTCTGATTCACCTTAAGAAAGAAGCTTTTTTAAGAAAGAAGTCACAATCTTCATCTGTGTTTATGTTTCTGAATCATGCAGTGGAAAAAATGCCTTGTTCACAGGTGCTTGTTAATGCATCTTGGAGTACAGGGACAGGATGTTGTCATGCAATTCAAAATGTCTCATAGCTTGGTTGATGCTGGACTCCTGCAGTTCTACGTATATGTATTATGTACATTTATGTTGTGTTTGCTAGAGAGGACTGAAACAGGTGTTTTGAAAGCTTACTGCCTCAGTAGTAATTAGCTGAGAAGTGAAATAAATGAGCTTGCATCAAGGGCTGCATTCATACTGCTTAAACCAAAGCTAGTTTGGATATGTCAGTGTTAGTGTTGAGATCTTTATTTTGCCTTTTGGATGGCTTTCTTACATTTTCACCAAATTCTGGACTGTCTGCTATGAGACAACTTCCCTGGCGTCCTAGGAAAGAGATGCTGCGTGTATGTAGCTCTTCTTTTCTTTATGGCAACTTTTCTCCAAGTGTCAAAGCAGCACTGTAGGTTTTGGAAAAGGCAGTGCATTTTGCTTTACAGCACTTGTGTATATGCAGCAGTGAGGTGACTGAATGGATGTGGTTCTGCTCCTCTCTACAGATAATACAGAAGAAGAAGATGGAAGCACTGTATTGGGCATTGCTGATAGGAATTGTGGTATCTATGTGGATTCCTCTCATTGTTCAAGTCTTGGCAACTCCTGAGCAGCTATAAACACCTACTTCAGAGTGTGTGTTTAAGTTCAGCAGAGCAGAAGCCTGAGGCTAAAAGAATGCCACATTCTTCTTTGGAGTTCTGTTCAGGTTTTGCTGAAGAATACTACTACTAGAAGTCATTGCTTTCCATTTGGTGTTTGTACTCCTCAGGAAAATGTCAGCTGTGTGCTATAATAATTGAATGCAAGTACTCTAAAGTTGGGTCTAAGTGGATGTCAAGGCAGTTTGAAGGATATGCACAGTTCAGTGGATGTGTGTGCTGTAGTAGCTGAAGGAATTTTCAACCAAGATATTACACTTTAATGTGCAACGAAAAAAAAAAGGAAGACTTAAAAATCTGAGTCTTTGCAGTGAGGTTTGCTGGGAACTTGTTCTTTGTGTGTGTGTGTTAAGGCAGTATTGTGTGTACAGGGTTTCTTCCACTTAAGAAGTCAGCCTCTTTTGGGGCCTGGAGTGGGCAGGTGAAGGCAGGGTGGGGGGTGGGCAGCCTACCTCAGCAGATCAGACTGCTACTAGCAGGAGCTGGTTCTGCTGCTCCTTTCCTCTGCACGCTGTCACTTTTTTTTCGGTGCTTTAGCTCCTGTCAGGCAATGCCAGGAAGCAGTTCTGTTCACTGATGTAGCAGCAGACAAGCAAATAGTTTTCTGCTGAACCGTTAAGTCAGTTTGTTTTGCAATCAGATGAGCATCAGTCAGTACAAGGAGGAGGTGCTGTGGAATTGTGTGCCAGGAGCTGTGGGAGAGAGATGAGTGGGAATTGGGCTCCGCTTATCCATGGCCATGAGCCATGCTCAGCTGTGTCATGCATCCATATTTGAAGGCTGAACAAATAACTGAGAATCTGACATTTTTCTCATCTGCCAGTATTGTGTTTATAATACAAAAATCTTTCTCTGAGAAATATGACATCCGGAGTATCAGACTGGTGCATACTCTAAAAATAATGTTTCCTGAGTACATCGCTGCTGCCAGTATGAAAATAGAGCTCTTAGCAGAATTGCAGTCTTGTGTAGGCAGTAGCTTAAGCCTGTGTGAATTTGAGGGAGGCTCAAAATGACAAACCAGCTTTTCAAGTAAGGCTGTCTTTCATTTTCTGCTTGAAGTGCCTTTAGAGATGTTGGTATGTAATTTTTTCAGTTGTGTTTCATTCTGCTATTATTTAGAGTCCTACCTGAAGTCCTTTCTTGTGACTTTTGTGTCTCAAGGTCTTTTTCCTGTCCATTGGCATTGTTAATCTTGAAGAGAGCGTTCATACATTGTCTCCCGAGGGTGGAGATGGCCATTTTCATTTCTCTCTCTCCATAGCTCAAGCAGCAGTTCAGGCAGCTCTGTTACTTCCCATCATAGTTGTTCTGGTGGGCTTTTATTACAGCTGTTTGATCTTTCTGTGGCTGTTGCTCTCTTGGTTTTCAGTTATCTTGGAGTTGAAAATGGTTTCAGTAAAAGATCTGTGGGAGAGAGGTGTTTGGAGATGAGGGGTTGCCAGCAAGTATTTATTTGGCTTGGTATTTTTGTACAATCATGGTACCTGGGTAAGCATGTACAGATGAGCTTTCAGTACTTGATATTTATAAGAAAAACTCTTGCAATCTGTGAGCAAAAGTAAAACAAATGAACAACGCCAACAAACAACCAACTAAAAAACTTGCAAAAAAAAAAAACAAACAAACCCCAAGCCCTAGCCAAATAACTCCCTTTTCCCCCCCCCCGATTCCAAAAAAAAAAAATAAAAACCAAAACAAAACCCCACAACCCAGTCTATACTGTGCTTGTACTCCAAGTGAACAGAAAATCTCCCTGACGCTGGAAGGGCAGTTGTGTTGGTTACCAGGTTTAAAAGAAAAGTTCTGTGGTTAGCTGTTTTCTTTCCTTCTGAAAGCTTCATGGAGATGTTATGAAAACAAACCCAGGAAATGATAGATGTTCTTTGTGTCAAAAATGCCTTAATCCCTCTTAAGAAGGTTTAGAGTACTTAAGTAGGTGTAAACCAAGTTAACTAAACTTATTTTTTACATCTGGGTTGACTGCAGACCTTTTTGGATACATTCAGACCAAGTTCTTAAGTTTGGTAGTTTATTAATGTACTGGATTACATTCAAGCTATCTAATTGTGTATTGTGAAATCAGTGTTTGCTTTTAGTGTGTTTTAAAAGCACCACTGCTGTTAAGACCTTACTTACCTAATTAAGTGCTTCTTGTAACCTGAAAAGTTTCTATTTTGTCACTCATTCATTGAGCTGCCTCTGAAATGTATTTGGTGATGTGTTCAAAAAGAAAAAAAGTCAACCATGGCACTATGCAGAAGGCATTGAATTAAATTGGTTGCTACTTGAAAAGGCTTCTCAGGAGATGCAGCCAAAGACAGAGAATGGGACAGAGTGAAAATTGGGTAGTCTTTCTTCTGTCTGTATGCTGTAGAAATTGAAGTTGGCAATTTTTGAGATAATTTTGTGCAAATACAGGTTCACAAGTTGTACAAATAGCATATGTTGCAATTAGTAGTAATTTAAAGTCATCTAATTGCTGATGTTCAGCTAGGACATATAAGTACTCATCTTTGGTCTGAGGGGTTCGTTTAATGACTGGAGATGTATTAAAATATAAGAGAACACATAGCAAGTGGCTTCTTGCTTTAACTTCAGGTTATGTTGTGTTTGGTTGCCAGTGATTGTAACCCTGATGAGCATAACTCCCATCCCTTTCCTGGCCTACATCAAGTTCTGGACCTGAGTTGCTGGTCCCTGGAAAGATGTGGGCTCTGTCTGAAAGCAAGAGAAACAGGTTGGCAGGTAACCCCTTCTATCTCTAGAGCTATCTCTAGCTCTACCTTGCTACTGCATTCAGCACTCAAATTCCATATGTTATATATGCAGATGGCCATACTGTTTGGAAGTGTTGGACTTGAAGTATCCTTCAGTATAGCAATGAATGTTCAGGTTTAGAGTGGTGCAATTTTTTGGATACTGCAGTTTTTTGGATACTCTCTTCTGGTGTGTTGACAGTCAGGAGGGAGAATGCCTAATTCTGTACTCTGTGTTCTGATGTTTGGGTTGAGATTTTATGGTCTGTAATATGGAACTGTCCTTTTGTCATAAGCCACCAAGTTATTTTTATTTTCCTCACATGAAACTAGTGCCATAATGACACCAGTCCAGTACCATAATGTGGGTGGCAGTTGATTTTTGTCAGGTGATGATGTTTCCCTCAGGTACCTTGGCATCCTTGATGAGTTATTACTTACTCCTGTAAGGATTAGGTAGCTGCTTGCACGTGTATCTTTCCTTCCTGGTCTTCCCATGCTAAAAGATTTTAGAAGTGCTGTGGCAGAAAATGTTAACGAAGAAATAGTGACTTGTATCTACCAGATGAAGCAGTACTATTACAAAGGTCTGTGCTGTTTTTACATTAAGTTTAGCCTAATGGAAGGACAGATTTTCATGAGGATCCTGTGCCTTCTGACAATTGAATGTGGTTAGCTAAAAATGAGATTGTGCTCGTAGTTTGCTACATTAAATCAGATTTAGATGGGAGTCTTTGTAGCTCTTAACTGTGTGGATTAAGTTAAGAAATCCCGGAGCCCACTTCCTTGTTTAGGCTAAGTAAGCAGTAAGTGACCTCAGGGCACTTCTTCCCACTACAAGATGAGAAAATAGAAGATAGGGAGATAACGAGCTTGCTGCCTGCGCTTCAGAAGTCCCGGAGGCATTTGTAACTGCTGTTGCAAACCTCAAGAAACTCAGAGGCAAGTGGCTTAATTGCTGCTGCTTCTTTCCAATATCTGCATAAATTCCAGTTCCAAACCTTTTAATTACCAGCAAGAATGTGTGATTCTATTCACCAGAAGTTGTGATCTTTTTTACTTTTGTAAGGACTGCTTTGTGAATTACTTGAACTGAGGATTGCAAAATTAAATTAGTCTGCTGAAACACAGCAGTAGAGGCTGCCTTGAAAATTAGTATGCTACCAAACATTTGTAAATTTGAGGTTACTTAGAAATTGTGCATTTCATTGCAAGATTTCTGTAAACTTCTGTGTCTGAACATGCTTATTTGGAGTTGCTGATTGTGTGACGTGGTTAGTAATTTGATTCTATGAAATCATGATATGAGATTGTATCAACTGCTTTGTTAGACTGCCCTGAAGTCTGGAAGTCTTTGGCTTATCTCATTTATTCCAGCCCTTGGCACCTCTCCCCCAAGCACTGGAAGAACAACGCTTACAGAGGAGGCATTTATCTTCAATACTGCTTGAACACAGTGTCTACTAATGACTACTTACATGCACAGATGTGCCTTTACATCTTATTTTCAATTTAGCTTGCATATTATGTAAGGTTATGAGGTCTCTTTTTAAAAACAAAACAAAACAAAAAGCGTGTGGTCAGGTTTTTGGTGTTTCCACATGTATTTCAACAACGTTCTGTTTTGTTTCTGGAAGAATGCCATGTAAAGCCATCTGACAAGGTAGGTCATAGCAACATTTGTAAGCAGCTTGCTGATGGTTGATATTCATTGACTGTAAATCTCTTGTTTGGCAACGTTTATGGACAGCTGTTGTGTAATTGATCTGAACTTTCTGGTTTTGAAGTTGATGAAGAGCACTTAGACAGTGTGGCTGTGGTCTGTGACCAGCTATGAGAGTAGCCCTGGAAATCTTTTTTTTTTTTTTTTGCTGTAAGTTGTTTCTGTTCTCCTTTATGTTAATCAACAGTTGTAGCCTGATCCTTGCGCCTGTCCCTAATAGTCATTTTCATTAAGATACACAT
Source organism: Centrocercus urophasianus (assembly GCF_019232065.1). NCBI lineage: Eukaryota > Metazoa > Chordata > Aves > Galliformes > Phasianidae > Centrocercus > Centrocercus urophasianus. Next base: position 10,932,571 of record NW_024884697.1, on the reverse strand, counting down.
TTTGGGATGTGTGCCTTGTTGAATGCTTTGATAACTTAATCCTGATCTCTGGATAAGTGTTCTCTATCTGAAGGTGCTTACGAGGTCTTTTTTTCTTTTGACAGCTGGGAAGGAGAAACCAAAAATGAACGCAGAAGAGCTACAGATAAAAAAGGTTAAGAAGAAAAAGAAAAAGAAACATAAAGAGAATGAGAAGAGGAAGCGTCCAAAAATGTACAGCAAATCCATTCAGACTATCTGCTCAGGACTGGTTTCTGATGTTGAGGATCAGGAAGCCAAAGGCATCATAGATGATCATCTTAAGGATTTCAATGGGAAAAATATGGATCCCAAGAAGGACTGTGAGTCCAAGATACCAGAGAACAGTGAGTTTCCATTTGTCTCGTTAAAGGAGCCACGGGTTCAAAATAAACTCAAAAGGTTGGACACATTGGAGTTCAAACAGCTGATTCATATTGAGCACCAGCCTAACGGAGGTGCATCAGTTATCCATGCCTACAGTAATGAACTCTCCCACTTATCTCCTGTGGAGATGGAGAGATTTGCAGAAGAGTTTGTGGGTCTGGTTTTTAGTGAAAATGAAAACTGTGCAGCTTACTATGTAATGGGTATTGTTCATGGGGCAGCTACATATTTACCTGACTTTTTAGACTACTTTTCATTTAATTTTCCCAATTCACCAGTGAAAATGGAGATTTTGGGAAAGAAAGATATAGAGACAACGACTATGTCAAATTTTCATGCTCAGGTAAGAGGTTATATATTTTACTTTCTAAAGTCATGTAATGGTTTCAAACAACTGTGAAATGGATTTTCTTAGAATACAGTCACCATTTAGCTGTGCTGAGTGGATGAAACAAGACTGGAAGCAAGGTTGTTCTTTGTTAGTTCTGCAGTGCTAAGGAGCTTATTAACTGAGGAAAAGTTGCATTTTGTGTGGGAGGGGGAATGTTTGCATGCACGTGGTTGTAGGTTTCTTTGGATTTGTCACTGTCTGAAGCCTAACTGAGTTTCTGAGGGCTAAAATGACTTAGCTGCAGCTCTCTGGGCATCTAAACTGTAGCTTTTCTATATGAGCTTCTTCATAAAAACTGAAGTACTTTAATACATCAGAAAAACGTTACACGTAAAACCTTTGTAGGGAACAGTTAAGGAACTTCATATGTAGTTTGAGACTTCTAAATCTGTTCATAAAGGAGAACTTGACAGTGGTTCATAGAGCTATTAATTTGATCCTTCCTGGTTGCGTTTGCCCTCAGTTAGTTGTATTCCCTTGAAAGCAGTTAAGCTGTGTGGCAAAATGGCAGGCATCTTCTGAATCAATTTCTTTCTGTTTTCATTTTCAGGGAGAGGTGACTGTATAGTCTCATAGCAGTCACTACAGGTTAAACACCACCTTGCTATTTATAAACTTGCTGTAAATGATATGAATAGTCTGTATGCAACAGTAATGTATTTCAGGTCCTGTAAGTTTAGGAAAAAAAGTACTTTCCTAGATTGCAACCTTGGTAATGAGAGTATTGTGTAAAGCTGTTAGAGGTAACCTGATACTATTATGAGGACACTTAGTCCAATTTTTCTGTCTGTATTGAATTTAGTTCACAGTTAACTGTTTAAGTTGCTTAGAAATAGATGCCTATTTGTGAATATTAAATGTTATTTGGGACACCTATTAACTATGTTAGCCTTATTTAGACTGTTATGAGGAGTTCAAATGTGAGTCACACTGTTTGATTTAAAAAGATACGCTTTTGTTTCTACCACATAAATATTTGTATGGAGCACTGCTGAAAAAAGTCATGCAGGTCACCTGCAAGTATGTATAGAACTGAGTTGTTGCTGCAAGGGAATGCTTGCAGCCCTGGTTTAAAGAAAAGAAACAAACAAAAAACCCATCCACTGCCACACAATGTGAATGTTCTGTAAATCCACTAAAATGTTGTGAGTTTCACCAACAAAGCAATGATTCTGTGTACACGATACCTTATGGGAGCTCCCCAGAGCTGTTCTGTCTGATGCCATTTCACATGAGGAAGCTGGATCTGTGTATGTATTCTCTTGGGCAGCATTAATGGAAACATAACTGTGTGCTGTTATCCATCTTAAAGACATACTTAAGAAATGCCTGGACTTGATTTCTGTGAATTGCAATGGAACTGTTACTGGTTAATTTGATGTTACAACAGTAATATCCAATATCCACAGCTGAATCAGTTCTGTGGTCGCTGCTTTTGAGATCGTTTCCCTCCTCTACTGTAAATGAAGGAAGAACAGAAAACATAGTAGATGAAAGAAGCTGAACTTTACATTGCAGCATTTAAATCATTCATTGACTTTGTAGTCATCAAATCTACATTTCACTTGTCTACAGGCTTAGTTCTACTGTCTTCCTTTTGTTTTCTCTATTTTTCAGCAAGCTTTTGTAGCTTTTTATCACTTGTCAGGATTTGGTTGCGTGGCAGACTGCTGGGCTCCTATTACAGTTTTGCTCGCATAAGAGGTGCTGTGTGTATAAGTGATGTGTATACGTCTACGCCAGACTTCTTCATGTGGTCTTTTACACAGCATTTCTCGTATCTGGAATACAGTGGTCAATACCTTGGTTGCCTAGCTATTGATTCTATTTTTCCTTACTGCTGTTATTTTAAAATCTTCTTCTGTCTGCATACGTTCTCCATGTTACCAGGTGACTTGCTGCAGCTTAGGTTTCCTTCGCTCAGTGTTTCTTTTCTGACTGGAGCCAGTATCAAAGGTTTTTGGGAAGGAGTTTGAGGGCATAGCAGTCATAGTGGTACTGTGCCACAGGGCTCACCTTCCACAGGTGCCAGAGGGCCTTTTCAGATCTGAGGGCTGTGAGTTGTGGTTTTTGACCTCTAGCTGTACTTCTGTTGCATGAATCTCACTTGTTAGTGTCCACCTCTTTTTTTCTTTTCAGTTTTCTGTGTCTTAATTTTTAAAAAAGTACTAAATGATTACGTAACCTGTTACTTTTTGGGTGCAGTTCGACACTATTTTCCCTTTGTGCTGAATTTTTTGTTGAACTTGAAGAGGTTGTTGTTCTGTATTGCCTTGAAATTTTAAATGTAGTTTCTCTTCCTGTATTGCAAAAGCTCTGTACTCGTGTGTTATGCGGTGCTCTGAGCTGCATGTGCAAAGGTGAGTGCGTTTCTGATGCCCAGGTAGGAGCTCAGTGTGTCTGGTTTGCTTTGAATATCTGTCTCAACCTTCTTTAGTATTAAAAGTGTTTAGTATTAAACTCAGTTGTTGCACTGTTTAAACTGAAACACTGAAATGAGGCCAACATCAGTAGGTGAAGTTCTTTGGTTGTTTTTGAGACCTCTTTGTGATGTGTGTAACCATTCTGACAAACCTGACATTTATTTAGCAAATATATTTCGTACCACCAAAGTGGTATGAAAAGAATGGTCCAGAGAAGGAGGAATGAGTTAAGCCTGGAGCAGAAGTATTGGAGTGTTGTATCAGAGGTGACTTTAATTTTTTCTTCCTCTGCTGGATTCTTTCAGTACCACTCAGTGAGCTTCAACCACATTTTATCAATTCCTTTTTCCCCCGTGTCGGATAGAAGTGATGTATTTTCTCCTGTTGGGAGATGAGAAATGGGGTGCAGCTTGTGAGACAGCTGCAGTAGGTTTGAGTTGGGATTGGTTCGGTCTCATCAGAGTGAGCTGTTAAATTTTGGAGAGAAAGAAACTGGAGAGTTGTACGTCACCCATCTCAGGTCTGTACTTAGGCACTGCTAAGTAAATTTTTTTTGTTGTTAATATAACAGTTCTTTTGTGAATCATTTCTTGATTGAGGCTTGATGACTATAACTAGACAAAATGGAATTAGCTTGGGTGTCCATCCCTGGATTCCTTCATCCCTGTAGACTGATAGCTGCATCATTTACCTGATAGCTTTGAATCTTGTCAAGTTCTTAGGAGCATTATTAAGAATGCTCCTGAACGATTGGCTTTTGCCACCTGCTTGGAGCTCATGTCACTTGAGATCAGCTTGTTAGTGCTGTCAAGGCACATTGCTTAACATTTTGAAGCAGTGTCTGTGTCCTTGTGCTGGGCAGGTGCAGACTTTGTATCCTGCTAGAATCTCAGAGCTCAGGCTTCATGTTCAGTTGTAGCAGTGCTTACTGGGTGGATTTTTTTATTTTTTTTCCTCCGCTCTTCAGCCTGGTTGGAGAAAAAGCATCATTTGTGCGGGTAGAAGAAACCCTGAGCAATACAAAACAGTTTCTGTGCTTCAAGGCAAGGCTTGACTGTGTTTGAAGCCTTATCTGACATGTCCTTATCTGATGTGCTTGCTGAGATCTCCAGGTGATTCCACACTTCCCAAGGGAATCTGGTGAACAATCTTTTCTTGTTTGTCCTCTTACCTTAATCCTCTCTCTATTGCTTTTATTCTTATCAGTAGCGGACAAGACAAGCACCACATGCCTCTCTTTTAGTGTTTTCCAAGTTTGACACCTTATATCCTGAACTGATACACGCTTGCTGAGCCCTCTTTACGCTCTCTTCAGTCAATCCTTTTTGTTGATGTTGAATTTAAAAAGAAGACCAGTGTCTGGTATGGTGCTATTGTAAAGGAGTATGAGAGGATTGCTTCAGGTGGCTCACAAATGATTGCTCTTGGTTGCTTACTCCTGCCTTTCAGAGCAATTTATGATCTGTTGTAGCAGCAGCTCTTGCAGAGTCAATTCTCTTTTCATTTTTATGTGCAATCAATTATGTGTAGATACAGCTGAGTATAGTTTTTGCTTTCATGCAACTTGAATTGCATCCTGTGCATTTAGAGCCCTTTCGGAGATGTTGTTTTGAACCTTTCCTGTAGCAGGCTTTGAGCTTTGTGTTACCTGCAGCTTTGGTAAGCATATGCTGTTCAGAGGAAAGATCCTTGGTGAGTATCACAGTGCAGGGCCTTTCATATTGATATTGTTGTGATGAAATGGTTCCACTGTTTGCGGTTGCTAGATTCTATTTCTATCCTTTGAGAATGCCTATACTATCATTGAAGGAAAGGTTTGTTTTTGTTTGGCTTCATTGTTCTTTGACTTATCCATACTTTCAGTTTTTGCCATTTTATTTTTTAGACTGAAACACTTAGCTTATTTCCCCCCTGCCCCCAGGTGCATCTAGGATAAGTGTTTGTGTCCTGCTTCTCTCACCACCTGTATATATAAGGTTGTGTGTTTATCTTACACCTTGAAGAACGTGTTTTGAGTTCTCAATTGCTGCAGCTTGCTTTCTGCGTTGGCTACCTGCTTTGTTACTGTAGGGGAGGTGAGGATGATCATCCTGAAGCCCATCTGATTTGGGACAAGCACTGTATGTTTTGCACCATTTGAAGTGTGGTTGTATAAGCTGTCAGAGCTTGCCTAGTACCTCTTGCTGCTGAAAGAGGATGTGCTTGTTCTTGCTTCCAGCTGTGTGTCCTTGTGCCAAGCTGTGGCATTTCTCAGAGCTCATGTGAGCCTATTTGGTTTGTTAATCCAACTGAAAATTTTGTCTGCTCCCATATGATTGGTTTTAGTTCATGGTACCAGAGGGACAAGTGCAGGACTACACGGTCAATCCCGTTCTGTGACAGCAAGCGATTTACTGCTTCAGAGATGGAACTTGACCCCTTGCACCTTCGGAAGTCTCATATACCTGTGTTAATTGGAGTAGATGTGGGGTATTTGGGTCGTGTAAAGAACAGTAAGTGTGCGAGAGGAAGGAATGCAATGGTGATGATGCTGATGTTCATGTAGTCACTTCTCAGGTCAGTGGTCATCCTTTCTTTCTGACAGTTCTGGGAATCTTTATCTTTTATTTTTCTTTCCCATCCTCCTCTTTTAGCAGGTTTATCTTTGGGGAGATTTTCCTGATGTTCACTCTTTCTGATTTGTCAAATCCTGCTTGCTTTAAACATACTTTTTGTCTGCTCTTCTACTTGAGGGGACTTGCTGAACATTTTTTTTTTTTCCCACGAAAATCTGAAGTGTTTGCATGCTATTTCATTTTCTTATCACTAAAGATTTGTCTGTTTTCATGTATTGTGGTGTTTGCCTTGATTCAGTTGTCAGAGGAATTCTTTATATTATACGTTATATGCATCATATCAGTTGTTTCAGCTTTCACTTTAAGTAGAATTCACCTTGCTTTTAACTTTCTGAATGTTTGGTTAAAGCTGTAAAGGTTATGAATAGATGCTTGCTGTTACACAAGTTTCCTCATAATAAGGTTTTTTTTCCTCTTAGGTGATGACAAAGTAGAATTTTTAGCTTGTTAAAACACATTGTACCATTGTGTGTTTATCTCATAATGTGTAGGATTCTGCAAGAGACTTTTTTGATGGGTGGTGGCAGCCTACTGTCTTCAAGGCAGAACTGTTTATTATTTACTGTTTAACTTTATTAAATGGTGTTGAACAGAGAATCAGTTCACATGGAATGACATCAGAAGCCTGCATTATTTGTTTTGCATGTAAAAGTTACCTTTCAAGATTGCTTGTAAACAGTGTTACCAACAGATACCAAATGAGTTGTATGTTGCTTGTTCTCATTGGGGTATTTTGTATTGAGGGAAAAACAAACTAAACAAAACTGTCAAGGTATGCATTGGAAACATGGAGAGAATCTGAGACTGAATGTTGTCAAAGCTCTTCTTGAGTTAGAGTTGTGTAATAGCTACTTTGGCTTGGAAAGATTGTTTTATGTGAAGGTTGGAATTCTTTGTCAACTATTGCACTGGTTTTTGTGTCAGTGGAATACAGAATATTAGGTTATCTTGCTTCTAAATAGTTGGACTATCTGTCCTTTGTTGTTTGAGGATTTCAGCTGTGATGTGAATGAAGTATGTGAAGTGATAGTATTGACTGTAGTCATAAAAGGACACTGGTGGAACTGTACTGTGATAAAAATGCTGGGAGGTGTCTCCTGAAACTTCTGTTCAGAAAGAGGCATACTGTGTGTGCGGTGTGAGGACGTGGATGATCATCTCTGTCTGTGGCACAGCTAAAGGAGGAGGTTGAAGGATTAGGGAGCATGGTGGAGTGAGACAGAGATAATGAGTGGAGCTGCTTCCTGCTATCCCTGCAAGAAAAGCACTGGGGGATGCTCTGCAAGTAGTGGTGGATTTCCTACTCTCTTGTCATCGGACAGGAGGAGGGGACTTAAGAGATAGGGAGGAGTGGAAACGGGTCTCTGCTTGGGGTGGCAGGGAAGCCCTCTCCCTGCCTGGCTTGCCTTCCCAGGTGCTCTTACACAGTAGGTCTGAGGCTGTGCAATGTGAAGGACAGCTCAGTGAGGATGTTGAAGAAGATCCATCCAGAGAGTTGTCTGGGGCTTGTCAGCCAGTCAAGACTGCCAGTGCCTGGAACAAAAGAAGGGTGGTTGTCATACACGGCTCCCTCTGAAGGGAACTGAGCACCAAATAAGCTAACTAGACCCACAGGGAAAGTCTGCTGTCTCCCTGGGGCCTGGGTCAGGGACATTGCTAGGAAGCTCCCTGGTCTGGCATGGCCCTCTGGTTATTACCCATTTCTGGTAGTTGGCAGAAGTGAAGTCATGTGGAGAAGCCTGAGGGCTCTTAACAGGGTCCTTAGAGCTGAGACTCTAGTGGAAAAAAGAGTGTTTACCATATTTGGAAGGAAGGCTAGCCAACTCAGGAAGAGTACAAAGATGTTGCTAGGGTATGCAGAAGGGATATTAGAAAAACAGTCATAGAATGAATTATAGAATCATAGAATGGCCTGGGTTGAAAAGGACCTTGAAGATCATATAATTTCAACCCCCTGTTATGTGCAGGGTCACCAACCACCGGACCAGGCTGCCCAGAGCCATGTCCAGCCTGGCCTTGAATGCCTCCAGGGATGGGGCATCCACAACCTCCTTGGGCAACCTGTTCCAGAAGTTCAACAAAGACTTATCTGGCTATCACTGTTAAAGATAATTGAAAATGTTTTTACAGGTACATTAACAACAGGAAGAGGACCAAGGAGAATCTCCATCATTTGTCGGCTGTGACAAGGGACATTACCACTAAGGCTGAAGTTCTCAATGCCTTCTTTAATAGTTAGACCAGTTATCTTCAGAGTACTCAGCCCATGCCCTTAGTCTAGAGTTCAGGATGCTGTAGTCCTGCAGTTGGGCTAAATGGTCTTCAAAGGTCTTTGAACTTTTCTGTTCTAATCCAGTCATGGGAAAGAGATGAGATAGCAGATTCTCAAAAGCAGCTGAAAGTTTTTGTGTGCTTGCTTGCAGCTCTGAACCACGGAGCATGTGTGCTGCTGCAGGAAGATGTGGAAGAGAGTGAAGAGCTAGAGCTACTTCAGAAGACAGTGCTTACTGCCAGCTTCTGTCTCCATTGGCAGAATTTGTGTTCTTTCTGGCCAGGCATTCATAGTTATGGCCTACCTCTTAAATCTCTTTCTTAACATAAAAATAAATAGAATTCAAGGATGTTAATGCAAGTGCCAACTCGGTGTCCTGACCTAGAGTGGCAGAATGCTAAGCTACTTACACCAGTGGAAGACCCATCCACTTGCATGTTAGGTTTATCAGTAAACTGTGATTGATTCATTTATAGTTGTCTGTACTTTCAGGAAGTGTTGTTTGGGTGCTGCAGAATGGATCTGTCCAGTAAGCCATGAATGAAAAGCGTGTATGCCTTACCTATCCAAGTGCCTTCATCCCGTGAGTCCTGCCACTTAGTGTCAGTGCAGACAGTTGAGGACTGACTGATGGAGATTCAACAGAAATGAGTATTTGCTGTTGTTTCGTAACAAAATCAGCAGTGTCAGTGCAAGAGAGCTGCAGGAATTTATAGTTAAGGATTTGGGGAATAGGGGAATGCTGCTCTTCTCAATACAGCTGTCATGGTTTGCCGTCACATTAACTCAGACGTTCTGTAGAGTCGTACTGTTTGTCAGTCCTCTGTGGCCTGGGTGTGTGTGACTGAGTTGATTGGAAGAGGGTTTGGCTCTCAGTTTCTGAAAGGCATCTTGTTACATCAGTGTAGCTTCTGAGGAGGACACAATATTGTTCTGCGTTGTATGCTTAATCTTTTCTGGAGTTGCTGCTAATTATCCTCTGCCCTACTGTAATTAATGGGAATTTTAATTGTTTTGGGTGAGGACTATAATTAAACTGTGCTTCATTGTTTTTGCTGCACTTTTTTTGCTTCGTTGCTTTGGATGCAGAATGCGTAGAGACGCAGTGTAAAAGAAATGCTGTACTTGTTTGCAGTAATCCATCTGCTCTTCCCTCTGTTTTGATCTTGGTCATATTTCATCTGATAATACTGCTGTGTTGTTTAGCCTGCTAAATAGGAAACCAGAAGGGGAAGTGATCCTGATCAGTCTTGTGCTTAAGTGTTTTATTCATGTAACAAGACAGATAAGATTACATAAAAACAGAACAACCTAACAACCTTCATGCTGTGTTTCTGTTTGAGTTTTAAAAAGTTGTTGGTTTTTTGTTTTTTTTTTTTGCAAGGGGTGAATGCTGTGGCCTTTAGAGTGGGAGGAGAGTGGAAGAAGTCTTAGCGTACGAAAAATAAAGGAGTGGTTGTCATTCTCTCTTTTCCTGTACCAGCCCTTTGTGGGCCTTCACTTCACTGTGGAGTTAGTCCAGTTAATGGACTCACAGAGTGGCTGTGTGGGAGAGGATGGTTAGCTGAGGAACTACACAGAATGTGATGATCTGTAACTCAGGATGCTGCATAACTTACAGAAAAAGTAAAAATTTGATTAGACTTGAGTTAAGTATGCAGATCAGGTAATCAAGGTAAGAACATTTAGTTATTACTTAACTGGTTAGGTTGTACTTGAATAGTCTTTCACAGTTACTGCTTTCAGAATATAGTTTTCTTGAAAGACAACATTCACTCAATCTTGCATTCAGACTTGAATTATAGGAAGTACAATTGTTATACATCTTTAATGGGATCTTCGATCTTTGCTGACTTTGTAGTAATTGAATTCTTAATAATCTTAGGTATAATGAGGGTTTATGTAGGACTTGCTATCAATCAGAAAATGTAAACACAGATTAAAAGTGTTCATTGAATGCAGACTTGGAGTGATAGTGACCTCAGTGTAACTTTAACTGTCATATTCTACTTATAGGTAAAAAGAACATACTCTCATGGTACGTATAGAGCTGGCCCAATGAGACAGATCAGCCTGGTTGGAGCAGTTGATGAGGAAGTGGGGGATTACTTTCCTGAATTCCTTGATATGTTGGAAGAATCACCCTTCTTAAAAGTAAGGACAGAAGGGAATAGGGTGGGTGAAGGGGGACGGTGCTCTGGTAGTGTAAAATCAAGTGATTGTGCTATGATGTTCACTTAGATAATTGAGTTGCTTAATAAACATGTTCACTCTGACAGATAAAGACTGCTTTAAATGTGTGTGTGTGTGTGTGTATATATATATATATAAATTCACTTCAAAATTGTGCCTTGTATTTCCCGTTAGTGTACGCTGCCATGGGGAACACTTTCTAGTTTAAAATTAGAGAGTCGTAAAGACAGCGATGATGGTCCCATTATGTGGGTACGTCCAGGAGAGCAGATGATCCCTGTGGCTGACATGCCAAAGTCACCTTTCAAAAGGAAGAGGTATGTTGATGCATTTTGCTTGGTAAGTGTTTGGTTAGTATTCATTCTTTTGAAAATTCTTTTTACTTCTAACATTTTGCTGGCTTATATGTTACTTTAATGTAAACTGTTGAAAGTGTTCATCTCAAAAGATACAATTTTAAGTTGCTTTGCCTTACAAAAGTAGTTTTGATTGGTGATAATGTGTTTTTTGTTTATTTTACAAATATTTTTATTGTTTACTGTCTGGCCAAGGGCACTGCTGGTTCTCTCAAGAGTTTTAAGAAGAATTTAAGGTTACCATCTGAATATTCCTCATGCAATGAATTTACAGTATAGTGAGGTGAAAACTGCAGGGAAATGTAAATAGGCATACAGCTATTGATATATGCCTGGAGACTGGTGGTGACATTCCTCTTAAGTGTGATTGGATTTTTAAAGACCTCAAAGGACAGGGGCTTCTCTCTCATCTGAAAGATGACGTGTCCAGCCTTAAATCCTGTTTCTAAGTTTTCTTGTAGTACTGGGTATAAGCACTAGCTTGAGAGTGAGAATATCTGCTGCAGAAATTGAAAATTATATTGTGCCTTTGGAGCACTCTTCTTCAGGATTCAGGTACATAAAGGAAGCGGACAAGGAATGTTTGCAGGGTCACATGCCTCAGGAATGTACTGTGAAGGGGATACAGGTAAAGTCTGAGTCTATCTGGAGATGAATTTGGTAAGGTGTAAAGAATGTGAAGGGCAACAAGAGGGACTTCTGAAAGTGTATGTGCAGCAAGAGAGATGGATAGGGAAAATTTAGGTAATCTGCTGAATGGGGCAGAGGTCATAGAGAAACGAAGAGCAAGTTACTCACTGCTCCCTTTGTGCTACTCTTCACTGGTAGGTTTAGTCTCCAGTATTTTCAGGTCTAGAAGACAATTGGAGGGCTGGAATGAGGACTATTTGCCTTCAGTGGAGGTGGATTGGATTAAGGAATGTTTTAAACAGATGAGATGTGCAGAAGCACCTGGGGCCTGGCAAGATGCACCCAGAAGTGCTGCAGGAATTGGTCATATTGCAAGGCTGCTCTTGATTGTCTTTGAAAGGTTGTGGCGATCGGCCAATGTTCTTGAAGAAAGCAGATAGCACTCTAATGTTTCAGAAGAGCAAGGAGCTGGACCTGGGGAGCTACAGGCCAGTCATCCTTGCCTTGACCCTGGGAAGAATGCGACTTTGAAACATGAGGGACAATAATAGATATTGGGTGTAGCTGGCATCAGTTGGTAAATGGGAAATGGTGCCTTATCAACCTGATGGTCTTCCTAATGACAGGGAGTAGAGAGGCAGGTGCTGATCTCTTTGGAGATACCAGTGAGAATCTAAGGAGTGGCATGGTGTTGTGTCAGAGGGTCAAACTGGGGAGTAGGAAAAGGTTCTTCACATGAAGATGGTCAGGCCCTGGCATGGATTCTGTAGGGCTGGAGTCGTGGTACCAAATTGCCAGAGATCAGGAAGCATTTGAACTATGCTCTCAGACACGGGGTTTGAATTTAGACTTGATTCTTACAGGTCCCTTCCAACTCCGTTTATTCTGTGAATCCATTCTAATCTACAACTAAATGATTGGCATAATGGATGAGGGTGTTGCTAGAGTTGTTGTTTATCTTGGCTTTAGGAAGATTGGACACCTGTCTGCCTAACCTAACTTCCTAACACTCAAATTAATGAAGGACAAGCTAGACAGATGAAGAATGAAATGAATCAAGAATTGGCTTAATTTCTGTGCTCAAAGGGTTGTGATCAGCAGCTCGAAGTCTAGTTGGAGGGTAGTCTCTGTTCAATATTCCCATTAATGATGGGACATCAGCAAGTCTGCAGACAGTATGGAATTGGAAGGAGTGATTGATGCACGAGAGGGTTGTGCTGCTAAGTCAGAGGACTTGACAGGCCAGGTCTTTTGAGGTCAGCAGAGAGAAGTTTGGGATCTTGTACCTATGAGGAAGTGTGCATCAGTTCAGGCTGGAGACTGGCTGAAAAGCAGCCTGATAGATGAATACTTGCCAGTCTTCATGAATGACAAATTGTAAGCTGTCACTGTGCCTCTGTAACAAAGCAGGTCAGCAGCTGTTTGGACGGGATTATGAAGAGTACTGTCAGCATGCTGATGGAGATCATTCTTCTCCCTTACTGGTGTAACACATCCAGAGTGTTGTGCCCTTGTCTGGGCTCACCAGTCCAAGGCAGACCTGGGCATACTGGAGCAGATCTGGTGATATGCAAGTTGGTTACTGGAAGAGCTGGGATTTAGCCTTGTGAAGGGAAGGCTCAGCAGTGTTGTAGAAGCATTTGATAGGAGAGAGAAAAAGAGGAGAATCACGCTTTTTCAGCAGTGCCTGGTGACATGAGGGAGTGGGCACAAGCTACGTTACAAGAAATTTCATTTAAAACAATAGCAACAGAACCAAACCCCCTTTACTGTATGGGCAGTTGATCCCTAGAAGAGGTTCTTCAGAGCTTGTGCAGTCTCTGCCTTCAGAGATGCTCAGAACTTGACAGGTGACAGCCCTGAGTAACCTGCTGTGGTTGTGCATGGGAAGGTAGACCACGTGCTCTCTAGATGTCATGTGCAACCTGGCATTCTCAATACATTTCAAGTAGCTCTTGCAAAAATGTTTTGTGGCACGCAGCACAGGCATAGGCTGGATACAGGAAAAGGTCTTGTGTCTCTGTTCACTACTGTGTTGTGTCCTCCATGCTCATTAAACTCTGAAGAAATCTTTCTGCTTCTCATTCTTAGTTTTGTAGTATGGAATTAAATATGCATGCATGTTTGCTGACAGTTCAGTGGAAACACAAATGGTAAAAACTGCTTGAAGAATGGTTGGGTGTTTATCAAACTGTTGCACACACTGTGAGCTGGTAGAAGATGAATGCTCTTATAGCATGGCTCAGGCAAGGTTGAAGCTCAGGCTTAACCTTAAATATGAAACTCCTGGGTGCTTTGTGAGGGTGTGTAGATGAGAGAGGCTGAGTCATCAAGGCCTTTTAATGTACTTAGGAACCTGACAAATTATTTTGTTTGCATCAGTATTCTGATTTTTGCTTAGCTCGTTACGTATTTTGTTTGCTGTAAGGGTTACTGTCTTTCTCATTGGACTGTATAGTCTCACTATCCTGTTGGCTGTGGATAGAAATTAGACAATTAAGGGAAATTTCTGTATCACCAGTACTATTTTTGTTCTACAGAACTACCAATGAAATAAAAAACTTGCAGTACCTACCTCGAACCAGTGAACCACGTGAAATGCTATTTGAAGACCGGACACGAGCCCATGCAGATCACATAGGACAAGGTTTTGAACGACAGACTACAGCTGCTGTGGGAGTGTTGAAGGCTGTGCACTGTGGAGAGTGGTATGTGTTGACTGACTTACTCAGCTGGGCGTCTGGAAGATATTTACCTCAATTTCCATTTATTATCAAAAGACAGAGCACTGAATAGGCTAATCTAGCATTGGAGGTATTTAAATAATACTTTGTAGATAACTGGATTTTTTTCTATCTCTCTTTGCACCAGCTGTGCTTGTCTGCCCTTTAAAAGACTGCATACAGCTTGCAGCGTGGCCGAAACTGGAAAGGTGCCCTGCAGCAGCAGTTTAGTAGCTATGATTGAATTGCTGTAATGAAGTTGATGTTGGATGTAAAAAATTCTTCACACTTTTGTTTTAGTTTAAATAATGTGTGCACGTTGAGCTGAATTTCTGCTTCAGAGGTGCAGGTGAAGGCGTTTTGGCAATTCTGTGTGTTGTCTGGATATGAGCAAAATTTTTGTTTTTGCTTTAAAGTCATGGCTGCTGTAACTCTGACTTATTAATGGTAGATTGCATAAGAAGAATCTTCTTGGAGTCTGTGTGATGGTCTTGAATGTCTGAAATTCCCACGTGTCATTCAGGAAATGAATTTATCTTGTTAGAAGCTATTTACATTTTGACTGAATAAAGAAACCCCTAAAGCACATGGGCTCTGTCGCCCAGAACAAAGAATCTTTGTTTCAGGAACTTCTGACCTTGGTTTGGGGGAATGACCTTAGTTTTGGAGGTTACCTTTTGTATACTTAAATAGAACCACCTTTTGCTCTTTCCATCTTCCTGCCCAGAATTCCCTTTGGATGAGATAATGCAAATTTATGTTACAGTGCAAGAGTTAATTGAGATAGGAAATAATTGCCACTGGGAGAGAACTAGATTGCTTAGAAGTGAACGTGTTCTTATTTCTGGCTCTGAGATTTTATGATTTACTTCTCATCAGGCTCATGACAGCTGGAGCTTCAAAATCCCAGCTTGTTTTGGTTGTGTGAAGCTGGAGTGAATTAAGATTGAGGAGTGGTAGTAGAGCGAGAGTTGAGCTACTGCGTAAATCTGAGGGAGGTGTGATTGAGGGAAGGGGGGAGAGAGCATTGTCAAAGCTTTATCAAGGAAAATGTGAGAAAACAAACTCGTCCCTAGAAACTGGGAAGAGTTTAATTTGATTTAAACTTAGCCAGGAACTTCCTATCCTCACCCTGTCCCTCTATAATAAGATCATTCCCTCCTGGATATCATTACGTTTTCATTTATATTCTACAAGTAAGTTTTCCCACCTTTTATGCTTTTCAGAATGAAACCACATCTTCTCTTCTAGGTTGGAGCTTGTGGAAAAGAGAATCTGTCCAACCTCCATTAAAATTCCTTTTAAACTTATTTATGTGTAAATTGAGAAGTGATCTGGAGATAGCCAGATCTACCAAACAGACTTCAGCCTAAGGGAGAGGAAGAAAGAATGAGCATTTCGCTTCAGCGTAGAGACTGAAAATGTATCTTTAAATGCGGGGAAAAAAATTGGAATTGCTATATGTAATAAATTGCCTCTTACTGCAAGAATGATATTGAGGCCCTGGAGGTGGAGGGCAATGAAGTTGTGAGGGGTCTGCAGCACTGGCTTGTCAGGAGCGACTGAGGGAACTGGTTCATTATGGAGGAGGCTCAGGGGTGTCCTTATTACTCTCTACAACTGCCTGAAAGGAGATTGTGGTGGGGTGGAGCTCGGCTGCTTCTCCCACATAACTATCGATAGGATGAGAGGGAATGGCCTCAAGTTGTACCAGGGAAGATTCAAATTGGATATTGGGAAATTCCTCTTCTCTGACAGAATGGTGAGGCAGGGGCACAGACTGCCCAGGGAGGTGGTGGAGTCACCGTCCCCGGAGGTGTTGGAGAAACGTTGAGATGTGGCACTGAGGGCCATGGGTTGGTGGGAAATGTTGGTGATAGGGGGGTGGTTGGACTGGATGATCTCTGGGGTCTTTTCCAGCCTTGGTGATTCCGTGATTCTCTGTAGAGGAGAGAAAAATATAACACAATTGATGGAATAAAAATGATTTATTTCAAGCTACATTTGACCTCTGTGATAACTTCTTTCCCTTTCTACCTGTCAGTACAGTTTTGAGAAGGTACCATGCTGTATTTATAAGCCCTGCTTAGTTTCTTTCGTATAATGAGACATTACTGCAACACATTTAAGTAATTTCAGCTATTATCTTTACCATGGCTCTTAAACTGTGAGGGGTTTTATACTAAACAAAGCAATATGTGTGGAAATCTTGAAAACTGTATTTGACAGCAAAAGTAAAACTTGGAGCTATGCCAGGAGTGAGGAGGGCACAGTGGAAATAAAAGCACACGTTGTAACAAGAAGATACCATATATTAAAATATTTTCTTTCTCGTGAGGGGAAAATAAAGAAATTCTTAGACTTGCTGAACTGAGTGGTTAGTTTGTATTCAGTGTAAGAGTGAATAGAGCACGGAAAGATACCTGCTTGGTGCTTGTAGGGCAGCATGCCTAGAGAAGCACTTAAAAGATAAGAAATTGCTTTCCTCAGCTGCTGAATTGTTTGGGAAGTGCTGGCTGTGGTTGTGATGCTAATCTTGGGTTTTGTGGTCAGAGGGTACTGAAGAAGAATCATGCTTTATGTGCAGCGAACTAGTAGGGGTGGTGTGCCGGCTTGTTGGTACTTCTTGGGCAAAATGTATCTGTGTTAGTATTGAAGGGACTCCTCTATACCTACAGCTGAATGTTTATATGGACAGCTTATCTTACCTTGAAGAATTTTGTTTGTGACTGTGCTTGCCAGCAACTTGGAGAAACAAAATAAACTTAATGTATCCTTATCAGCTTTATGAAGGGATTGTGCTGTTAGGAGATTGAAATTTTTTCTTTCTCTGTGGGGCAGCAACATCGTTTCCTCCTGCAAATCATTAGGACTGTAAAACTGTTGTTACTGCCCAAGTGATAGAAGTGGTAATTACATGTCTGGCCTACTTGGTATTTTTAAAGGATTTAAGCAGGAAGCCTTGCAATCCTTTGTGCTCCTGGTCTAACGATAGAAGTAGTAGTGTGGTAGCTGACACAGTGGCCAGGGCATCTCATAGTTTGGATTGAAAATCTCTTTGGACATCTAAGTGAACTGTTTCCTGAGCATTTCACTTGCTTCAGATTGTACAAAATAGAATATCCGAGTTGTTTTGCTAATAATCATGTTTGAAAATGCAGAATTAAAAATTCCCTGGCAATTTTCTGTGTTTACAGGAAGAATGCCATGTTCTGTGGTATGATTGCAGTACAGAGTTGGTAATCATTTTGTTGCTTGTGTGTAGAGGTAGGGAGAAAAGTCATGACGAAAAAAACCACTTACTGTCCTGTGTCCTGACATAATGCTTAAAGCACTGAGTGAACACTGCTGTGAGAACTTGGCTTTGGGCTGAAATCCCTTTTATTCTCTGTATATTCTCTGATTATTCTCTGTATGTATGTCTGAGTTAAGAGTTACTTACTTTACAAATGACATTAGCTCCAAATGCAGATACATGTCTTCCCTGATGTAAACTGTACTAAATGTCTTTAAAAGATAAAAATCTAACTGTATATCTGACATAAAAAGTAGATTCACACAGCAGGTATTTTCATGCTGTTGATTAGAGCTGGTTCTTCTAAGCTTTTTGCTTTCAGTGCTGAAAACCTCTTCAGGAGGATATAGAAATGGAGGATATAGAAACAAATTGAGGGAGATGTTTCTATCTTCATAAAGTTGGGAGTACAATATGTGACGTAAAAATTTCCCTGTAGTTAAAACAGGCTTTTTTTTTTCTCTCTGTAAACAGCTTAAACTGTTTTTTTTTTTTTTTTTTTTTTTTTTTTTCCTTTGTTGAGGTTATGACCTGAATCAAATGAATGCATCTCTTCAGTTTGAGAAGCCCAATAAACTTTGCATCACTGCCTGCTTCTTAGGACAAAACCAATACCATATGTATGCAAAAACCACGAATGATTATCTTCTTGTGCTTTGAAAACATGGTCAGCAATCTATGTGGTGTGCTCAGAAATGCATGGATCTGTTCTGCTTTTGGGAGCAGATCCCACTTGTGGCCCAGCTGGGAGGAGGAGGGCACCCAGCTCCCCAGGGACATGCGGCCGCTGTGCTGACCCTGCATGGCAGCCAGATGCAAAGGGCATCTCATCAACAGATGTTTCTTTTTTGGGGGGAGGAGGGGGAAAAAAATCCCTCAAAACCACATGCAAATCTTAGCTTTATGTAGAAGAACTGAATTTTATTTTTAGATTGGGAAGTGGTAAGGATTGTAGCTGTCGTGGCATTTGTTACTTAATTCTAGATAATTCCTTTGGAGACATTATTATATAAATGGTGCTTCTTTCAGAGAAGTGCTGTGGGACAAGAGGTGATTTCCTGTAACAGTTTGAATACTCAGGGAAGCTATAATTCAGATCTTGCTCCTCTGTAGCTGTCTAGTTAGTACAAGCACCAGTGTATTTTTCAGGGGATGCTGTGAAGGATGCTGGTGCTTGCTGCTCACTGGTGTTGTGGCAGATGAATTAGAACCAGCTTTATTCTCGAGTCTGAACAGGGTCTGTGAGGCTCAGGTACCGAGCAGTGCTTGCAGCAGTCTCACTAGTGTTACGGTGTGCTTTGAGGTACCTGATGGGTGTAACGCACTAGAAAGTGTTGGCAGAGTAACCCTGACATCTCTGGGCCACCTGTCTTTGTGAGGCAGATGGAGGTCAGTAAAAGTATGGAGCTTTGATTTTTTTCATTGCTTCTTATGTTAGCACTTGTTTAAAAAATGAAAAACTAAGATAATTCATTTAATCAGCATCATGAATTGAACTCATGATTGAGAACAAGCCAGTTTAGTCAGCTTGTATTCTCTGAAATGTGGTCTGTGTTAGAATTGCTGAGTTTGTGTTTAGATGATTTCCTTTATCCTTTGTTTGCAGATTTCCTTTATTATTCTCTTTACCATATTAGTTTCAGCCTCTGACCGTGCAATTCTTGCCTTCCTGTAGGTCTGAGCAGCCTCGTATAACCAAAGATGTAATTTGTTTTCATGCTGAGGATTTCTTAGAGGTAGTTCAGCGCATGCAGTTGGACTTGCATGAGCCTCCACTCTCACAGGTAAGCACACTGTGAACCATTCATTAATTGTCCTCTGCAAGTGCTCGAAGTTTTCACCCTTAATTTTTTTTCCTTTTTTCCTTCCAGTGTGTCCAGTGGGTTGACGATGCAAAACTGAATCAGCTGCGAAGGGAAGGCATTCGATATGCCAGAATTCAGTTGTTTGATAATGACATCTATTTTATCCCGAGGAATGTTGTGCACCAGTTCAAAACAGTTTCAGCGGTGTGCAGCTTGGCGTGGCACATCCGGCTCAAGCTGTATCATTCCGAAGAAGAAGCTTCTCAAAACGCAAGCACTCTCGAAGCAGGGACCTCTGCAGACCCCAAGTCTTCGGTTATGGGACTTCAGACTGACAGCAGGATTTGTACAATAAGCAGAAATACCTCCGAAGACGCCAAACTTTCAGACGTTCTGCAGCAGGAATTTGTGCCGATAAAACATGAACCTATTGCATCTCACCGAATTAAAGAAGAACCCATGAATGTTGATCTTGCTGAAAAGACTGTGGCGCCCCATGACAGCAGGGGCCAGAATGTTCAGACTAGATTGGATCAGGTTGAATTGACGGCGTTTAAGTTGGAAACGGGTTCCAAATTTGAGCCTGGCAGCAAGGACTTACAAGGCAAGTTGTGCCCCGGCAGTCACGTACATCCGGATGATACGAGACAACATAGTTCATATCCAAAACTGCATGGACAAAGAGAGGATGATTTTTTGTGCTAAATTTGTATATATTGTTTTAAATTCCTTTTTAAACTTAATGATGTAATAATGTAAAGATTCATAAGTTCTGTGAGGCAAGTTTGTGACTTGCCTTCGCATCTGTTACAGAAGATAGTTATGTAGCTTTGTAACATTCCTCAGTGCCTGTCCATAACTGTGAAGTATCAAAGCACTTAGGGCCAGATGCACTGTAAACACTGCAGGTTTAACATAAAGAAGTCTTTAAATAATTTTGAGTTGTAGGTTTTAGAGTAGAGCTGACATTTAACATATATATTTTTTGTAAGATGAGCCAGAATTCTTTTTGACAATTCCAGGCTTTTCCATAGAGCTTATTTATACCAATTTTTTCATTTTAAATGTGTCAGCACTGTAGTGTAAATATCTTTTTTAAAAATCTTTTTAGTGTGATTTATACTGAAACGTGAGCCACTTAATAAAGGTTCATAATAACAGATTGGTTTTATTTTTGGGTCTGCAAAAAATAATTCAGTTAAACTGCCTCTGTCAATGGTCCTGTTTCTGCCTGCACTAAGGCATAGGATGCTCTCACTCCGTTGCGGAGCGAGGAGCTGCAGCAAACTGAGGTAGAGCAGAGGCATTCTTTGTCAGCCAAGACTAAGTCAGAATGCAAAATCAGCCCTCCCTGCACAGCTGCTCATTAAAGGCGCTCTCCGAATCCTGTCATCAGTTGTTGATGTGGAACAGAGACAAACGTTACCCGCAGCCTTTCTGTGCCAGGAGGTTGGGCACCAGTGGGCTCCAGGAGCGCTGCCGGCGTCTGTGTAGCTGAGCTGGGCAGGGTGGCAAACTCCTTTTGTGCTCATCTTCTACCCCTGCGCAGCCACAATTCATATATTGCTTTCCACGTTTTAAAAACAAAGCTCATATCAGTTATCTGACTAAATTAGAACAAAGAATGTTTTTAAATGGTTACTCAAACTGAAGCCAATATAGCTTGAGTGGCGGCCTGACGCTCACAGAGGCAAATTTGGATTAAGATTGCTCCATGTGCTGATAGTGCAAGGCAGTACAGACAGACTGGCCAGTGTGTCTGGTAGGAAGATTCCTCGAGTCCCAGGTTAGAAGTAACAATTTCTTCATCAGGAAAATGATAGCAGTTTCCAAGTTTGACTGTTCACCTCTTTCTACTCTGTGGAACTCTGTAGTTTTCCCAACCTGTGTTCTGAGAGAAGAGGTTACAAGGCTAGCTGGCGTCTGATGTGGTAATGGCAAACACTGTAATTTAACTTATTTGTGTGTAACGTGTTGCTGTGTGGTACAAACACATCTGAACGCTGTTTCTTTTTCAGGTAGCTACAAACAGCAGTAACCTGCCCTACAGCCTGTCCTTCAACTAAATATTTAAAACTTGAGATTCTAGGCCTGTTGTTATTTTTGAAGCCCTAAAGTCTCCAGGTTCTGGGGGGCAATTTTTTTTCCTAGGGCTTCTTGAAAATTACACGTCCTTACAGGCACAAATCAAGACCTTTGATATGCTTAGTGATCACTTTGGCTTCAATTGTAGCAATAGAACAATGTGTTGTTTTCTTTCCCAGGTGTTGTCTAGTTCAGCTACCCGAGGGCCTTTTGGTGCAAATGTTTCTTGCTCCTAGGTTGTTAAAATTGTTACTTTGTACTTATGCCTGGCACTGAAATCAGCCATTTACCTGTCCTGTGCCCTAATGTGTTTAAATCTACAATAGGTCTGTTGAGGAATTATTAATTAAATCAGCATTTGAATTGCTAAATGTTACTCTTACGTAGCCATAATTATGTATTAGAGAAGCAATAGAATCATGAATCTCTTGGATGTGGCGAAATCTAATTGCTGTTTTCATGACTTCTGGTTAAGAGATGACTACCAGTTTTGCAGCCTCAGGGATCTCGCTTCCCCCCGCTCCATAAGCGAATGGCTCATGTGTGACGCGGTAAGTTACCACTCCAGCATACTGGGATTCGAGGTGTTAATTGGTTCATGTAAGGATTTGAGCCTTTGCGATAGAAACGTGCTCTCAGCTCCCATTGGACAATCTGGAATTTTCCACCCATAATCTCCTGGCCTTGCAAACACGCCGTTCTGTAGCCTTCCATTCCTTCTCTTTGTGTCAGCCATCAGAGAGCAGGGAGGAGCTGCAGGTCGTAGCTTCTACCCAGCACGCAGCTTTTCACATCCATTAGTAGACAGCTCCAGCTTTATGAGAACCAGCCAGCCTTGACAGATGCAGCTTTTTTTTACATTTTTTCCCCTTTGAATCTCAGTTGTGTTCTGTTGATCCATATGCTGAGCATTCAATTTTTTTCCTGTTGGATTTCAGTGAAATTTATACATCCC
>NW_024884697.1:10119713-10196898 GCF_019232065.1 Centrocercus urophasianus | reverse complement strand
AAAAAAAAAAAAAAAAAAAAAAAAAAAAAAAAAAAAAAGCCAAAAAGTATATTCAGTATATTCACAGCTATGGGATCTAGCATTACCATTATATAGCAGTTGATAATTCTGGGCAAGTGGGTCCCAGAAAAAGTTAATAGTTGATTTGTTTTAAACTAGTGTAGTGTAAGGCTCACACAAGACCTTAAGGAGGGTAAAAAAAAAGATCATTAATAATATTGCTAAATACAGAAATGGTCATTCCCTTACTGTGAAACATTTAAGCAAGTTGGCTGTGTTCTTACATTTCCTTTTAGCATGGAAACACAAGATTAATCTTTTTCAAGTCTAAAAAGCTACAATTTGGCTATCTAAATCAAAGATGGTCACTCTGAGTTCAACTATTCACAACAGACTGGTAGAAGTCCCTGATGCTCTCTTTCAGATCTGCCTTAACTAATTCCATTAGCACATTCAGAGGCTGAGGTGGATTAAAGAAAGACAGAACAAGTTGAACATGAAGATATCTAATTCAGTTAGGACAAACATGGAGACAACAGAGGTGCAAATCTAATATTCATCCGCAAATCCTCAGCATTCTCTTATTTACCCAGGTTTCATATATCAGCACCTGCTCTAAAACAAGATACTCAAATCTACTTTCAAGGAAGTCCAGGGGTCATCCAATATTCAAGTTATAAATAGTTGCCCCACTTTTATCCAGCAGCTTCTCAGAGTGTTACCTTTGCAAGTATTGCAGCTAGCTTCCCTCATTTGGAGAGAACAAAATCCTCTCTTTTACATGCATTTCTTAAATTCTGCAATATAGCAAAACCTCAGATGGAAGCACTCCTCCAGGATGGGCATTTTGCTCCAAACTATGTACCTTGTTGGCCAGGCAGAAAAGCCTGAGCTTGGATCTGTGGCCAACTGCATAGGGCACAGGTGAAAATGGAAAGGTCAGGTCTACACTATTCTACAGAAAAAAAAAAGAAATCACAAGTGGAACTGGAACTGGAACCAGACTCTAAAGTTTCCCAGATGAAGGTGAACCCATAATAATAAAAATAAGATGTGCCACCCTATTTGTTCACTTTCTGATTCACTTTGATTTTTTCCACTGGTCTATGACAAACCAGTCTCATCAAACAAGACACACTGGAGTGTCTTTCCATCTCTCTCCCTACTTAACTGACTCTACGTCACAGCCAAGAGGTATTTGAACCTCCTTCTGAAATTTGAATACTGAAGAAGTCCACCCTGAATGACTATGAGAAAAGCAGAGAGAAAAGGATCACCTACTCCGTCAGCTCTGTTTTAGAATAAAGTAGTTTCCAATACCCTTCAGTGGAAACCAATGCAATGGAGAACTTGAAAAGCCTATAATGAACAAGGGGCCTCAGAAAAGAGGGAAAAGCTATACTTAATTTATCCAGTGCTATTTGGATTCTGATGGACTTTGGACAATGAACTATCAGAACTTCAATGACCAGTCCTAATGGAAAGTGGAGACACATGTAGTCGACAGCACGAGAAGATCATGGAAACAGCAAAGAGAAAAGGTGATGAGGAATGAGACCTTTGTAGTTTAATTTCTGCAACCGTCACATTTCTACACAAATAACTTTACCCATTATTAATGTAACTTTTCATTTCCTTATTCTGGAATGATTTTATCTGTAGAATTTCAACAACTGCTGGTTGCACCCTTACATGAATACACACAGCTTTCATTTCAGTTTTAAAGAGAAATCACTGAAATTGTGATCTAGAGTGATTCAAATACAGTGAGCTTTCTTAGGAAGAAAGCCTGTCAGGAAATTTGTGCAGAAGCTTTCCAAATCCACTAAAAGCAAACTGACACTTAACTGAGGACTTCCCACCCTTCACTTAACTGCTTAGCTCTGTACCCACATACTCTGTGGCAGGGAACCAGCAGTTTACAACAATACCAATAACACATGGGAGTCATGCCATTTCAAAGAAGTAGTAGTCATCTGACCCAACCTAACCTATGTTTTCATATACTCAATGCCCAATGTTACATTTTAAAAACAGAGTTTTCTGTATATTTTTACAGTCAATTAAAAAAAAAAAAAAAAAAAAAAACAAAAAAAAAAACCAACCAAAGAATTTGTCCACCACAACTTGTTTGGAATTACAAAAGCCACAGGTGTACAGGCTGTCACAAGCCTCTGAGAAGATCTGTATCATGACTGACTAATGCCAAAAGGACAGAAAATTAAACATCAGGTCCATTTAACAGCTGCGATCAGATAAGGTAGATGATAAGGTAGATAATTTCAGTTAATACGTTTCCATCTTCTTCTGTTAAACTCCTCCACAGCAATAAATAAATAAAAAAACAACCAGGAAATAAAAAGCATTTCCAACACATCAGTGACATCCCTCCCTCTCCCTCCCCCCCCAAAAAAAACATATTTTTGATCATGAAAATTCTCTTCATACCATAACATTTATAAGATGAAAAACAGATTCAGCCCAATTCTCCACGAAATGCAGAGTGACTTCAGACCCTCTCAGACTTCCCAGAAGTTCAGAATAATATAAATTCTGACTCATAGACTTCAGATTTGTACATTACCATTGAGTTGCTAAAAAAATCAAGAAGTGAAAGCAACAGCAGAAGCCAAGGGGAATACTACACCAAAATAAAAAGAACAAAAAATAAAGCCAAAACAGAGGCTCAAGAAATCTGTTCGAGCAGCATGAGCGGAGACAACCCTGGACAGCTGACAGGTTGTACAGCAGATTGTAGGCGCTGTGTTTTGATTTGACAGAGGGTAGGAACGAGAACTGTGACACAACAGACTCTGCAAATATTACATGCAAGGATTAAGCGACTGTAAAATTAAATCTAACAGGTTTCCAAGTACAGAGAAGTAAGGCACGGGAAATACTCAATAGTCCTCTAAGGTGAGCTTCTTGATGAGAACATGGTTGTTTTCTCTCTTCAGGACTGACTAGCAAATTAGTTCAAACGGTCATCAGTAAAGAATTTCACCCCCCCTTTTCCATGTAGTAAGCAGTGCTTTCTCTTTTCATCTAATTATCAAAACCACGCAACCCTTAAAAAGAGAGAAATCCTCTCATGTTTTAGCTGATTGTGACAGTGAAATACAGCAGCTGGCATTGAGCTGTTGTAGCATTAACACAACATCTTAACCGTACATCTCACTATGTTAGAACCTCATTTAAATACGTTAACAAACAAGAGACAAAAATTGTGTCCGCTGAGTAAACCTACATATGTAAAGCAGCTGCAGTGAAAAGAAATGAATGCTTTCATGTTCAGGCACTTTCACACTACTGCAGTTTGAATCAAATAAAAGCAATGGTTCTAAAGCACAGAAGACTATTTTATTAAAAATACATCTGTGGTAAGAAAACAGTATGGGGAGTGGGTTAGAATACTTGAAAATCAAGCTTTACAACAGCATAAGTACAATGCTTTCAAGATCCACAGGCTTCATTCTCAGACTGCAAAGCTATGGAAGTGCTCCTACATCTGCTCCCAGATCTTTTCCACCACCTGCCACCACTTTTTAGTCTGAAATAGTCACAAATTCAGATAGAAATTTATCTTTTAAATCAGTTTTTATCTTATTTACCCAAAAGCGTTAAGTGGAAGATGCTGTATATCACTTTATTGTAGTGTTTGAGCACGCTTACAGTCAACATAGGATTGTTTTCAGCATGAAACAGAAGACAAGTTGAGTATTTTGACTTTCTGCACAAAGAATAAAGCCTAAATTTAAAGAGACAGGAAAAAAATTCATTGGGTAGAAAGTTACAAAGATACAAAGAAATTGACATTAATGTGAACTCTCACATGTCCCAAAATTCATACAGGAAGTATGTAGCAATAAAGTGTTTCACTACACAAGTATTGGCACAGAAATGTATGCATTCCCCATCACCTTAACCAGAAAGAAAAAGATGTGTGAAATATTCATCTACTCTGACTGCTAGTCTTTTCACAGAATAACCAAATTCTGTTTCACTATTCTTTTTCACCCTGTAGATAAAACAAGTGACTGAAATTCAGTTGACACTTTCTCAGAGCACCTCGAATAAAAGCAGATCTTTCTATGAAATACATAAAGACAAGATAAAATGCAAATCAAGATGCCACTATGCAGAGATAAAGTAAAGGCAACCACAGACAACATTCTCTACTGATTGCCAAAGATGATAAAGCAAAAGCTAGGCAGAGGGAAGAATACTCTGGCAGACCCAAATATAAAGACCTTTAAAATGAACAGAACTGCCTCAGGAGGAAAACTGCAGCTACGTGTGCATATTTTAGAAACTTTACATCAGAAAACAGCAAGGAAAATAAAAGCTAGTAAAACAAAATAAGCTCAGCAAACAAGCAGCACCACTAACAACAATCACATCGCCTTTAAGTGGATGCAGCATATTAATGCTAATGACAGCATCATAACCAATACCATAAAACTGCTGACAAGGGAACAGAACCCAAAGTTTTTACTGTGGACGACATCTACTTGAGCACTATGAGCACTATGAATGTACAGTACGTTTGAGACCCTTGTGAGCTCACAAACAGGCCTACAGGCAGCTGGAAGGGAAGAAACACACACACACACACTTCCTTTTCTCACTCTGAACACTGGGAAGGTAAGAGCTTTCAGAAATGGCGAAGAGTGAAGGAGAATTGGAAGATGACTTGAAAGGACAACTTTGCAAGACAAATGTTAAGGAGAGACACGTACAGGATACAACACTGAATTAACATCAAGTGCTGCAATGACAGCGTGGAGGAAGGCAGTGCTTAGTTGACCTACAAAGAGAATATTACTCTAGGCTAAAAAAAGGTCCTCTGCAATAGAGCAGAACAAACTGGGTTCAAACAAGCTGCTAAGAAATCCACTAGTGAAAAAAAAAAACACCAAAAAACTTAAAAAACTCACTCAAAAAGCCCTGAAAAAGTGAAAAGTGCAGTTTTTCCTAGAATAATGAATTGAAAGTATATCTAAGAAACTCAAGTATCACTGATATTATTAAAGAATCTCTAAAGAGAACGACTGAACGACTGGGACAGGAGAGTTCCACTGTTCAGTTGAGAAAACTGACAATTTAAAACTAGGAACAGCACATGGCAAGTACAAATGAGGATGTCTGAGTTATTTTAAATAGACACACTACTGAAATTTATCTGATAATGTAATCTATGCATGCTTTCTATGTTATCTATTATGGTATACTACTGATTAATTTTAGAGATATCCTTTGAGTGTGCATTACTGGTCTGATGAGTATATGTGGTTTCTGCAGAGGGTTAATTTGTCACTTACACAGATAATAAAGGGATTTTAAATGGGAATTTTATTGACCTAGTTACTAATAAAAGCTTCTTAGTGCTGCAAATGTACATTGTACTTTATAAACAACATAAGATGCATTCCAGGCTAATGGCACTAGAAGAGATAATACATTTAGAAAGTCTTTTTTTAAAGAACCAATGATTTGTTAGACATGTAGTAATGTTTGCACAAAGGACTTCCCCAGTTATTAGATCACTGCTTCAGTACAAAAAGCTACAAAGATTACCAAGTCTCTTGAAGCCATTTTTTCTGTGCACATGTGCAATACTTGAAATCCACCTCCTTAATATTTATATAAATGTTCTGTTATGGGAAAAAATAGGTTAATGGATTCATTTGAATTGATTTGTGAGCAAAATAACCTAATTGCTACGCTGCATAAACTCCATCTCTGCTTCACGTTATTGTTATATTTTCCTTTTCTAGCTTGTCATTTAAAAGAACCACAAACAAGTTTGTTATTCCTAAGAACAAAATTCTGTTTGATGTATTCCATGGAAGCCTTTTATTTATCTTTAAAGTTTTATTTGCTGCACTGTTATGTGCACTACACAAGTGTTGTTTAATTTGTCATCTTTGTCACAACTTAAAACAGAATGGTAAGATATTATATTGCTTCTAAGGAACACAATTACTTACCTTTCCATAATCACCATAATATATGATACATACATTCAGTGAATAGAGAAAAGCAAACCACCCAACAAGATGAATTAACAACATGATCAGAAAAATTTAATTGAAAAGTTATAATATTTTACCAGCACATTGCCTATTAAGTTGAAAATAAATTAAAAATAAAACATCACTTTGCACTGGTTGTCAAAGTTCTCAGAATCACAGGAAAGTTCTGGAGTCCTAAATGTGCAGTGCAACAACATTCATGAGATTATGCCAGTTCACAAAATGAATGAGCATCCCTGGCTTCTCCTGAAATATGTTTCTCAACTACAGCAACTTCATTTTGAATCAATTCTTCAGAATTAACAACAAGACAAGTGTTCCACATATATACATAGGCACTGAGGCATTAAGAAATTTTGAACTTCCTTGAAAATTTAAATTGATCCTTTCTGGCTAATAAACTATCCGCAACAGAAATACCCCAGCTGAATGCTCAGTGATCCAATGCTCAATTTCTGTGTGTCATCTAAATACATTACTTCATGTTATACAAAACAGAAATACCTCAGAGTGATTTAAGCCTACAATTCCAGCTTAGTAAGAAGATCTATAGTCATAATTTCATTTGATTCAAGGACTGCAGAGCCAGCACGGGACAGAGATGAGTTCAAGAAAGAAGACTGGGAACTAGTTGATCTTTGGCTCCTTCTTTCATCTTTCTGTCAGCTGACTGAGTGTAGACACAGCAGCTTTCAAAAGAAGTCTTCTCAAAGCCTTTATTAAGGAATGTATGGCATGCAGTGGTTTTATTGCTGAACGTTCATAGAATCAAAGAATGATTCCTAGAACATTCCTGCCACCTACTGAAAATGACAGCTTCCAATAAGTGCTTTGTGTATGATGAGTACATGTTACGTACCAGAAGGTGACCAAATAGTTAAAATAATCAGTAGTAGCCTTCTCATATGCCAACACTGATTCTAGGATACTGCAGAAGTGCAAGGATGCTCAGTGAAAAAGTCCAAATGCTGATTCTCTAAATCCAAGTCTGGTGGATAAATACTGGATAAGTAGAACATACTTCACCTTCCAACTGCATACCTACTAACTGCAGATAACAGCACAGATGCATTTCTTAATTTATGCATTTCAGCTATGCAAAGCAAAGTCTCCAGATCTACTGCACGCTGTCTCCACAGCAGCAGCTACTGATGATACTCAAACTAACGAGTACTGAACAGTCCTGCCTTTCATCCTTTCATTCTAATTCCAGCCTATGCTGAAATATGACAAAAAAAAAAAAAGCGCTCCAAACTACTGTTGACAATTCACTTCCAAGCTTTGAAAAAAATCTTTATACAGCACACACTTAAAATATATTATTGTCTTATTAATAATTAAGAAGTTCTACCTTTTCATATACACTAATCAAATAGACTTAAATAATGAAATTTAACTTGAATTTTTCTATAGGCTATTACAAGTATATTTGAAATTTATCTTGTTTATATGTTACAAGAGCATGTATTGCTTTATACTGAGAAATCATTATCAATAGTTAGATTTAATAAATATGAATATCTTCAGTTCCCAACTCTATTTAGGATTTAAAGACCTTACCAAGCATTGCGTAACAAAAGTTGGAGAACACAGAAGCAGCAAAACAGTAGCAGCAGATACAACTGTGGCTTGAGAAACCCTCACGACACCAACTATGGAAAAACCAACTCACAAACATCAGATTTTTATTTAAGTCATGCTGTGTTCTTTGTAAACTGCACTGAAATAAGAGAAAGATATTTACGGATGTTGGTGTTCACAGTGCTTTGCGGGAAGTGGTTAAACAGTATTTCATACTTTTATGTTTCTCAGCCAAGGAGTATTACACAACATGGACAGCAATAATTTACGAGATGTATCCAAGACCACACTCCATTCTTTAAGAAATGTCACACAACAACAGATTTAAGAGCGAGCAAGTATTTCACTGAACAGGTTTTGCAGAAAGAACAACGCAGTTATGATTTTTTTATTATTATCATTATTTGCACAGTAATGGCAGTAGTAAAAAAATAAAAAAAAATTAAAGAAATCAGAAGACTTCCAGTACAGATATACAGAGTAAAACATGTTTCCTGCTCTGAAGAACTTTCAGCTCAAATAGGCAAACATAGTTAAGAACATCTAAAGACAGAATAAAGGGAACATTTATCCTCTCTTAAAGCACTCCAAGTATATGTTAGGTTACATTACACAGAAAACCATGAAATTTGAGATGGATTTTCCCAAATCTCAGCTACAGATCATAGTAATAGAAATACTTTATCAATCTGTAAGCAAAAAATGCATATAATTAAGAATACAATTCCTAGAAAAGAAGAAAAGAAGGAAAAAAAGATGAAGAAAGAGAGAAAAAAAAAGAAAAAATAGGGACACTAACACTAGTTCTCAGCAAAAAGCAAATGCTACAATCCAGAGTCATGCTTAGAGCCCAATTCTTGTGCCACTGACTTGAGCAAGAAGCATTTCTTTCTATTCAGGTATCTCACAAGGAGAGATGCATGAGATGCATGTGGAGGAATCTACATAGAGTAAATCAATCTGACAGGCAGTATCAAAGTACATGCTTAAGAATTCATGGGCTTTTTGTGATCAGTATTATGTAACACAGACTGCACTTCAACTCGTCAAGTGGTTCAACTTGAGGTATAGCTAGCTGTAGGTTTCTCACTCAGCTTTCCACACACAGAAGTTAGGATTTAAAGAAAAATTTCACCAGCCAAATCTTAAGAATGCACAAAAAAATGAAAAATAAAACCAAAAAAGTGTAAGATATTACTCTAAGTCATTTGAAATGCAGGACACACCAAAAAAAAAATCTTAAATTCATAATGACTATCTTCCTCAGAAAATGAGTTATGCATAGGGCTTGAATATTAAAAATTCATTACATTGGCCTCCAAGTTGTTGTGTTACTTTTACATGAGGTGACAAAAGGAACTTACAACTATTGCTGCTTTCCCACCACAGAAGAGAACAAATACCAAGGTCCTTTTTGAATGTTTTTCCAGCACCAAGAGGATCATCAAAATGATCAGAATCTACATGATCAAGAATCAAATTTAATTACTGGGAGAGCAGCAGGACATGAAAGTCCCAAAGCTACTGAAAATCAACTGAGAGAAATCTCAGAGCGTAAAAGGGAATCGTGATGGGGATCATGGTCACTCTTGCAGAGTTACCTGGTGCAGAAAAATCTAATCAGTTAGCAGCTAGTAGTATGTGCATTATAGCACTCGGGTAAATAATTAAAAAGCAGTCCACAACAGGTAGGACTGAGAGAAACAGAAGGAAAAAACGGTCCTCTCCCTCAGGTGTACCATTTGTAATTAAAATCTACGTAGCCTATGAGTCAAAGATACAATCCTTGAAATACCACTACACCTTCACTGTTGGGACTAGTCTCCATGACAATTATTTTCAGAATGAGATTCCAAGTGAAGAATTTGATGCAGTGTGTTTCTGTACAGGGCTCAACTTCTACTTCAAACACCTACAGATCAAATCCTTCAATATTAAGGAAGGGGAAAAAAAAAAAAAAGAAAAAAAAAAAAAAAAAAAGAAAGAAGAAAAAAAGGGATGATCACAGCACTCACACTTCCGTAGAAACACTATCTTTAACTCTGCAAAAACAATTTTTATTACCTTACCCATTCTAATCAATTCTTTCTTAATCAGAACAGATCTCAAAAGCTCCTGGCAAACTCGTGCATACATTTCATCCAGTATATGGGGTAACAACTTGATTATTTGACCTTGCTCCAGGAGCAACACACATAACAGCATCATGTGAAGTGCCAGTAATCTTATCTGCTGGTAGAATATAATGCAAAAATAAGATCTTTCAGCTTGCGTGAGTTTGCACACCATTTTATAACACTGTATCTCCTAGCACAAGTTTTGTATCTTCTACCCCCCACCCCTGACCAATACAAGTTAATCTATTCCACATTGCCCAGCCTTACAAGTTCTTCCTAGAACCCAACTATGCACACATACCTCCCTTCATCTCCAAAAGGACACCTCCTATTTACTCATCATGTTAAATGAGACTCTTTTTATTCCTCCTAAGCAAGTTTCAAGTACACCTTATCTTCTCTTCCTGCATCAACCCACACCAGAGCAACAGAGGATCAGAGGGACTGGGTAGTGATAAAGCTAACAGAAAGGATTAATCTGTTTAGCCAAATCCACTAACACAGAGTCCAGTAATTAATGAGCTTTCTACACCTTCACACTTACAGTCTGAGAGAAGAATGCCTCTCAACTGCAGCTGGCATACTGATTAGACTCCCACCCAGGAATAATGATAACTGAAAGGCCAACCAGCAGCTAGGGAATTCCCTGGTGCTAATTAAGGTGTTAATGAAGGTAGGCTATCTGCAGGCTCATCTATGGCTTAATTGGGGCTTTCTCCTCACATTCCTATATGCTAAGTTCAGAAGGTCAGCTTAAAGCTTATGTTGCTGATTATGAAAATGTATTTCATAATCATTTCATGTATGTTAAAGGGAAAACTAAGTGTAGTTCTATTCTGTCTGACTTGAGAGGTAAGGCAATAAAGCCCCCTTGAAGTTCTGGATAGTGACTTACTCTGCTTTTAAACAAAAATTTGAATTAATTATCTATTCCACCAGATATCCTGAAAATTCCTTATATGCTTAAACGCATTCACTTACGTATTTCTGGGCATGATGATTTGATGATGTTGGCATTACTACATTTGCTAATTGATACAATTTTTTTTGCACCCACGTATTCCCTGGAAAGTCGCTCTAGGGATATCCTGAGTGTGCCTTGAAGTGGGGCAGTTACTCTAAGGAGCCGTTTGTGAGCCTTGAAGTCATAGGAGAAAGCAGGCAGAAAGAAGCCTGTCTTATGGTGTTACTCTGGGTTTGGTGAAAAAGGAGAAATCTAAATTCTTTAGACTTTTCTTCTTGGATCAGTTTGATTTTGTTTTTGTTTTTTTGTTTTATACAGTAATTATGTAAGGTAAAACACAGGTGGCAGGGGGCAAAAGCTAGAACTTTAATGCACAGAGTAGTGCAGGGCCCTGCATAGGGATTTTAAGATTGCTAAAATTTGCTGTCTTTTCCTTGCTCTTTTTTCATGGGTTCTTTAAAATTCTATAGCTCCCTACAGTCTGAAAAGCATCCTTATTAAAATGTAAGAGGTAATCAGTAGTGCACTGCTTCCCACCCCCAAAAGGAATTGGGCAGGTTGGATACCAAATGCATTTCTCTAATGTTTGTTTTCCTCTGTTTTCAATGAAGGTGGTTGGTACCTGATCTGATTCAGTAAGTCTCAAGGTACTGAAAAATCCCATGCAGTCAAAGGAGAGTAATGAGTATTTAAATGAAACAGGCTGGATCCTGTACATCTTCAGAAGTGTGCCTGCTGAAAGCACAGGGGAAAAGACAAATTATGGTGGGCAGACAGCACTACTCACCGTGGAACCAGGCACTTATACTCAGAGTGAAGCAGATGGCTATTAAAATTAGCAGACTGGATTCTGAATTACATTAGGGAATTAACGGTTTTATCAATGACTCGTTTAAAACAACTAAACTTCAAAATGAAAATGAAGTGTAATTATTTTGAGTTATCTCTTGAAATAAGGAAGTAACAAAATGTTGTAGTGAAATTGTACAGTGATTTACTGTAATAAAAAAAAAAGTATTCACATCAGTTCAATCAAGCTGTTATGGCGAGTGAAATATCTAAGATGAAATCATTTTACAGGAGAATTAAATCATATCTGCTAACTGATGAAAATCATGCATATGTTGCAGAAACTAATCATTACTTCAGGGCTGAAGAATAGTAATAAAACAGGAAAAGGTATGTATGTGACAAACAAAAATATCCTTCTGAACTAGGAAAGATTTCTGCAGGAAAAGTGAGATGCTGTGATATTTGGACACAAAGAAATTTCTCCTCTAAGGCTTGTAATTGTATAACTTGCATACTGAGGGGCAGTAACTTATTTCATGGAGCATTTGGAACTGGTTATTGGAAAATGCTGAACCAGGTGAGTGGCTGCACTGTTGTGGTGGCTGTGAATTTTTGAGTTGCGAATGAGTGTCACACAGATTCAGCCACTGTCCCACTTCCAAAATGCTGAACTGAAGGGAGGACTGGCTATCAACAGTTTATCTGTACATATGCATGAAGAGAGGAGAGGGTGAGGAGGTGGTACTTTGATATGTAATCAACTGAAAATCATCATACTGATGATAAAAAACAGCTGACTATTAGATATCCAGATTCTGCCAACCTTCCTGCATAGTTTTTCACTGTTGATAGCCTCCTTTCCTTCAGGCATCCTAAAAGAGACCCCATTGAGAAAAGATCTGACAGAGGAGGTTGGTGATGTCGTCCTGCAGGTCCAGGTGAAGAGGACATGCCATGTGCTAAGATGAGGATGGAAATCAGTCTGAGGCAGAAAAATCAAAGCACATGTCAAGCCTGACCTGGCTGACAGGTGGGTGGATGAGTCAGAGACTGACAGGGAGCTTTGTGTAAGCTGAACGTAGCAGCTTTCCATCTGCTGGTAGTGCTTTTACGTTCACAACTCTCCTAGGTGCCTTGTGGAAGGTGATGCGCTCAGGAGCCCGTGTGCTACAAAATACATTTTATAAACACACAACTAAAGCTATCAATTTATTTATGAGCATTTCTGTTCCTTCTTTCCCCTTAATTTATGACTTTCTGCATATTTTGATCCTTTGGGCATAGTTCGGTTTCCCTGCACAGTCAGTTCCTTGCTTGCCAGGGTCTCAGAGGGCAAAAGATGCATGTCAAATCAGCTTGCCTATGCTCTGCTCTGCCACAGCGGGACTCAGCTAGCAGATTCAAACATCATGCCAAAATCTCTACCAAGAGCAGCCTCTGCAGTGTTGATACATGAATACAAATGGTGGGGAGTGGCCCCAGAGCAGCTCCAGGCAGTCCAGCATGAGATGCTGAGCCTTGCACCTACCTCTGTGAAGCTTTAAAGCTCGCACCCAGCAAAGTCAATGGGAATACGGCCTTTCACAGCAGTGAGTGAATGATCAAACAGAGAGAGAGCAGAGGGAAAGAAAACCTTGAAAATAAACAAGAAGACTCGTAGGGGGGTTATTAGCAGGTGTAGTAATTTATTCTCCTTCTAACTGCTTTTAATATGGATTAGATTTCCAACTGACGATATTCTTTTAACCCAAGTTGGCAAAATAGACCACCAGCTGTGGGAAAAGAACTTACAAGTAGAAAACATCTAAAATATTTATAATGATATTTTTTTCTATTTAAGGATGAACAAAATAATACAAAAAATGTAAACACTAAAAGAATCCATTCATACAGAACATTCAGCTTTGCTGCATGCTACCCTACAATAAGGACAGTGTATGTTTTTCTGTAAATTTATACAAAAGACAAAAAATCCCCGTTATTTGTTGGGAGCTTCATGGGTTGGATCCATACTTAGGAAGTATCCTTCCTAAGCATTATTCAAGTTAGGGTCACATCCAAAAAGGGCTAAAGACAAGAACTGTAATCCAGACCTGAGGTCTCAGTTTTAGCAGCTCTTCCTACATCTAGAAGGCCCAGCCCAAACAAAAGCTTAGAGTCATAAAATCATAGCATTGCTCATGTTAGAAAAGACCTTCAAGATCATCAAGTCCAACCACAACATAACCATACTATCCTAACTCTAACAACCCACCATTAGATCATGTCCACAGTGATGAGCAGCACATCCAAATGGTTTTTAAACACATTCAGGGATGGTGACTCAACCAGCTCCCTGGGGAGCCTATTCCAGTGCTTACAGACTTCTTCTGTAAAGAAGCTTTTCTTGATATCTCACCTAAACCTCTCCTGGCACAACTTGAGGCCATTTCCCCTCATCCTGTCGCCAGTGAAAAGAGACCAACCCTGCTCTCATGGCCAAGCAGGCACTCTTCCTGCCAAGCTCAATGGACTTTCGTAAGAACCCACTGAACACTTCAGTGCTGCGTTCAGGCATGAGGGTGCTATGAGAAAGTTCACAGAACACAGAGCATTGCATCTCTGTTAGGGGTCACAAGCCTGGAAATGTGCAAGGTAATGATTTCACCAGCTGGAAGACACACCTGCTAAATTCCAATTTATGCATAGGAATCATATACTGAAAAAAAGATGACTCTGGGTTCAATTCAGCTGTTCCAGAAAACAAAAATCTGGAACTAGTTAGCACAGGGAGAGGTTAACAGCCTTTGCTCTATGGATGAAGGCATACCACAACTGGATCAAATGACAGTGATTAGTTCTTGCCATAGAGCAGCTCATTCGTGCTGCCTTTTCACTTAGTCTCAAGTTTGCAAGCTGCCTCATTAAGCTTCCAGTTTTCTCTATTCCATTTCCATTTCCAGGAGCTTAGACACCCAGCTCTCACTGCTATATTTTTAGTGGATCAATATGTACACAGCAACCAGTGACACACCAGCTTGTAGATAAGTACATTATAAACCCCAGTACTAACCTTATTTAGTAATATCTTTCTTAAATATGTAGGTTTCATTGAACTGTTTTAATGTAGTTATGCCCTTCATGTAAATAAAATACTTTTCCATTCCTTTCCTCTATGGAACAAATTAGACTTTTTTTATATCTCATTACAACATCTGTTCAGCAGAGTCAAGTCCAATACAGTTCTGAGGTCAGTTCCTGCAGCCTGAGAAAATAGAAAATATTATTATCCTAATTTAGCAGTGATAAAGTACTGAGGCCAGCAGTTCATGTTCTGAATTCCCCAATGTGCTCAAAATTCTTTGATTTTGGCTAGTTGCACAGCCAAGGAACAATGTCATTCTGTTGAGGAGAATTCAGATAGGGTGGAAATAATCTGATTTTGGAAGATTCATGATAACATGAAGGCAACTGAGAAGCTTGTGCAAAGGATCTAGTGTAGTATCAGTTTCAGGCACAACCTTGTGAGATATCATTTAGGCTCTTACCCTGCAAACAATTATATATGTGTTGAATTCTAATCATGCAACCTTTCAAAGATCCACATTAAAAGAAAACAATAAAAGCCAATGTGCTGAAAGCCTAGTACTGATAAGTATGAAAGAATTATTAGTTATGTGAGAACAGAACCATACGTTTATGAGCACAGTTTACCAGCATGCTCTCTGTGCTCATTATTTGCTTATAAACAAATGTCTCTTGTAGATTTGTTCAGGATGGAAGGGAACTCTGGTAGTCATCCACCCTACCCTCTCTGCTCAAGGAGAGACAACAAAAGCGGATTGCCCAGGGCAATATGGAATATCTCCACAGATGAAAGATCTCAAAAGATATTCTAATGAAGACCCAAAATGTATTTTGAGATCTCACAAGACATTTTGAGATAATCTCTCAAAATAACTATATATACCATGACCAATGCGCCGCATGAGACTATTTATTTGTTTACAGTCAAGTATATACATGTATGTACATTTCAAATAGAGAATATGATTAGAATACAGTTTAATTTCCTTTTGCTCATATAAACCTGAGTTTAATTACCTAAAAGGTTTCTGGAAACCTGCCTGTGCTCCTGAAGGTGCAGGAGCTCCATCAGCCTACCAGTCTCTTCTGGATGTTACATGTCATGGAATCTACATCTTTTAGGTCATCAGGGATATATGTACAAATTTTTGACTACTTGAGCTAGACTTCAATACATGAAGAATAACTGTTCTTTAATATAGTAGAAATTGCAGAAGCACTAATTCTATCTAGCTTTAAGAAATCACATCTCCATAGGCTGGAACTTCCTAGCCTCAGAAAACCCTAACAATAAAAAAACACAAACACTAAAACAAGCTTTCAAGATGAAACCAATGTACAGAATTAAAAAAAAAAAAAAAAAAAAAAAAAAGGCCTATGAAAACCAAATGCAAAGTTTTCTTTCAGGTAAGTAGCATTAGACTATTACTTTTTTGCTCAGTGTTTAAACTCTTACACTGTAAGATTTTATGCCAAACTGAAGCATATGTCCTAGGAAAAGTTGACCCAGAAGACACCACTGAAGTCCTAACACTCTGAACTTAGAGCAGTTATTTGTGTTCGAGTGTTGCAGGGCTCTGGCATGTTCAATTGCAACTTCCAGTGTTTGAACATTCAGCAGCATGCTCAGGCAAACAGCTGTGCTTTAGATTAGCACTACTCTCACCTTCTACAGCCTAAGTAACTCCACCGACACCACAGAAGATAACCTGAAACACTTAAAGGTGCTTTTGGCAACTGTGGCTATCTAACACAATTTCTTTCTTGCGATCAAAGCAGCTAACAAATCAGCAACATCAAACATTATTGCTAAGTACCGCTTCAAATACTGGGCTAACATATTTTTATATATTGCTTCTCTACATATGATTTTAACATCTTGCAGTTCCTGCATGATTTATGTGAACTACAGAAAATATCAAGTATTCAGAGCTTTGTTTATCGTCTTCTGAAATTCATACTAATTTCAACTTGAATACGAGTTAAGTATTCACTAAGTCTCATACTGCCTTACACTGAACCTCATTACTTCACTAAAATACTCTGATTAATTGAAGCATGTTTTTATAAATCCATTTGAATGACAAGTAACACCACTGCAATCTCATTTCTGGTAAAAATTCTTTACAAATTAAATACAGCCGAGATGGTCACAAGTTATGGGCATCTTATGCAAAGACAATTATTTATCACATTTATTTATCACATATTTATATGTTGCACTTTTTTATAGGAATTGCATTTTCAGTTCCTTGGGTAGGACTTCATGATAGAGAAAGCTGAGAACAATCTCAACAACAAATACTTCAAGTCAGACTTACTTTCTTGTTTGAAAATTCTGTATGGAAAGGCAAATTATCCTTTCCAGAAAATCTGCTATTAGATTAACCCAAGGAAGGATTTTTATTTAAAATAATATCTGGCTAAGAATAAAACACATTTTAGGAAAAAAAAATAGATTTGTATATTTAATTGATGTATGATTATACTGGCTTCTTAAAAGATCAAGATTAAGGATATATCTATGCAGTTAGAACTTAAAACTTATTATCATAATTGTTTCTTCTATGCAAAATGCCTTTGATAAAGGCTTGACAAAGGCTTTGCTTCAATGCTGCTCTGTGGGAAGCCATGAGTTATTTTTATTTATTTATTTTTGAAGCCAGCAGTAGCAGCTGTATTATTTCCAAGTATGTCACCTCATAAAGAGACCAGGCATTTTTCTTTCATGCTGACCATAACCACCATAATGAATGTGATACTGAATAAGCAAGTAAGGAAAAGTCTGACAGCAGTTCTCAGAATATCGAGAAACTGAACAAAGATTAAGTTTCCAGAGAGATAAGCCGTTCATCATATGCAGGCAACTTTAAGTTTTGATCCCTGTATTTATACAGCTCATTACTTTTTCACAGGAAGCAAAATGTTCTTTTTCCACAGCTGCATCAAGTTTTTGAGAATTTAGCAGTCTATGCATTAATCATTGCATTCTCTTCATTTTTTAAAAGAGACTGTGTAATACAAAGGAAGACAACACGTTTTATTCACCAGGAAAAAGCAACAGCTCAGTTTCATGGCATTAACTTTGAAAAATACTCATTAAGCCATAACCTACCAGGACAAAAAGAGGAAATAGCTCAGATTTAAACAAATTCATTTTCACAACTATTTATCATTAATGTCCTCTCATGTAGGCATATTTTAAACACAAAGGTATTCATTACTTCCATGTCCAGTAATATTTTGGTTTCATGCTTTCTTAGATGCCTCACTTCATATTTATGCAAACACTGTCTTCATGCTACTTTCCAGTTACTCTAAGTCTGCTGAAATGTGTGTTGTTAGAGATACAGCGTGCACTTGTTAAAAGCACTGTTAAGGGTTGAGACCTTGGCTCTTACTGAATTTTAATTGTAGATGTAATTTCACCTTCTTATATCCCTTCAAAACCAATCATTTTATAGAAGAAGAGCAAATCTATTCTTCTCTACTAAGTCACATGATCCGCAACATATTAATTGTAACTATAATAGATTTCCTTATTATGAAACCTATCATATAGCACAATGTAATTTGTAATTAATGCAATGGAATCTTATGTCAGAGGCTAGAAATTTGACCAGCTAGATAGGTTTCTATTTCTGTGTAAAGCACTGCTTTGCTGCACAGCTTATTTACATTTTATGTTGTTCAATTAACTCAAACTGTAAAATAAATTTCAAGAAATGTTACTGTGAAGAAAAAAAAAAAGTTAAATTTTGGATACATGTGCACAAAACTTGAGCCCCCAGACAGAATAATCATAGAATCACAGAATCACAGAATGGCCTGGGTTGAAAAGGACCTCAAAGATCTCCTAGTTTCACCCCCTGCTATGTGCAGGGTCGCCAACCACCAGACCAGGCTGCCCAGAGTCACATCCAGCCTGGCCTTGAATGCCTCCAGGGATGGGGCATCCACAACCTCCTTGGGCAACCTGTTCCAGTGCATCACCACCCTCTGTGTGAAAAACTTCCTCCTAATATCTAAACTAAACCTCCCCTGTCTCAGTTTAAAACCATTCCACCCTGTCCTATCACTATCCCCCTCCTGTTTATTCTACCTCTGCAGATATCTAACCTGAACTAATGTTAATTCTTTTCTAACTCTTGGTGTTTTCCTCCCTTTGAACAGTATTTTCTTATTTGCAAATACTGTATGGTTCTTCAGAACTATTTAGCCTAAGAAAAAACAATGTAATTGCTCTTTGCACAAGATCTATGGATCTGACCACGAAAAAATGCTTCTGCTAGCAGAGATCGAACAGTCCCAGTTCTCTCAGGCTCTGCTCACACAAGACATGCTCCAAGCCCATATTCAGTGTCTCTTTCCAGGACTAGCTGGAGTAAACTCATGTCCTCCTTGTACCAGGCAGTCCAGCTCCAGACACAGCGTATGTCACTGTAATGTACTAGTTTCCAAAAAGAAGATCCTAAATAGTTTGGGATAGTATAGTTATACCTTCCTTTATCGCCTTCAAATTAATTTTCACAAAAA
This sequence comes from Centrocercus urophasianus, assembly GCF_019232065.1. Lineage (NCBI taxonomy): Eukaryota > Metazoa > Chordata > Aves > Galliformes > Phasianidae > Centrocercus > Centrocercus urophasianus. Next base: position 10,177,807 of record NW_024884697.1, on the reverse strand, counting down.
GCTTTATCTTTAACTACCCTTTTATAGATGAAATACCTCGTAAAAAATCAATGGGTGTTTAAGGTGTGGATCAATGGTATAATACAGCATTTAGTCTTTATGTGAGAACAAACTGCTCTAATTGGCGACTCATTAATTCTTAGGATCTCTTCTTGGCAGGTTTGATTAATGCAGACTCTCTGTCCTTCATATTTGTACATTAGAGTCCTTGACTTTGTGAACAATTTTTTCTCTGCTGCCTCCCAAGCTTTGGCCATTAAATCTACTTCAGTGACACTTCAAAGCAATAATGAAAAATCACAGAATCACAGAATGGCCAGGGTTGGAAGAGACCCCAAGGATCATGAATCTCCAACCCCCCTGCCACATGCAGGGCCACCAACCTCCCCATTTAATACCAGACCAGGCTGCCCAGGGCCCCATCCAACCTGGCCTTGAACACCTCCAGGGACAGGGCATCCACAACGTCTCTGTGCAGCCTGTTCCAGCACCTCACCACTCTCTCTGTAAAGAATTTCCCCCTGACATCCAACCTAAATCTCCCCTCCCTCAACTTAAAACCATTTCCCCTTGTCCTGCTGTTATCTACCCTTTCAAAGAGTTGATTCCCCTCCTGTTTGTAGGCTCCCTTCAGGTATTGAAAGGCTGCAATGAGGTCACCCTGCAGCCTTCTTTTCTCCAGGCTGAACAAGCCCAGCTCCCCCAGCCTGTCTATATAGCAGAGCTGTTCCAGCCCTCTGATCATATTTGTGGGTCTCCTCCAGACCCTCTCCAACAGCTCCCTGTCTTTTCTGTGGTGGGGGCTCCAAATCTGGACACAGTACTCCAGATGGGGCCCCTCAAGAGCAGAGTAGAATATTACTGTGGATTTAATATTTAACACCTTGCCATGGAATTTTTCTATATGGAAAATTCAGATGGAGTCAGTGGATGTTCTGGGATCAGGCTGACTGTAAGCTATTTAGCCTCATGTTAAGGAAAATATTGTTAGGGAAGGATTTAGATAAGAAGGAAACCGCAAGAAAAAAAAGATATTTTGAATGTAAAGGAGAATGCACAGTAACAGCAAAGGACCCTCTAAAATTCCCTAACCACATTCCCAGCAACATTAGATAACCTAGTTGAAAAAGGAATACAAATTTCAGTCATTTCTTGCATTACCTTTCATTGGTCTCTGTGTCCTCATATGAAATACTACAGTGGTCCCACAGAAAATTAACTGACTTTTAAAAAATCTTTTTTACATTCAAACATTTTTCTATCTAAATAAAGCCCCACATCTCTAACAACGCGTTAGTAAAAACAGCAACAGTAAGGATAAATTACATTACTTTGAAGAATTTTAAGAAAATCATACACATTAAAAAATACTTCAGAATGACTGCTAACTGAAAATCAAAGGGCAGATTGTATTAGATAATTAGGCCAGAAAGCTAGCAGAAGATCCTAGAAACAGCAAGTCCCAGTTCTGCAAGTCCATGGGAATTCTTCTAACAGGTGATGATCTGTGAGTCATCTCGAGGAAGATTTTAAATCTATTTGCACAGAAGCTGCTCTCCCAAAGAGCTGGAGCAGTAAATATTTCTTATGGATGAAATTAGCAGCTCTTTCATAGATCACCTTGTTGAAGCAAGCTGGAAATTTATTAAAAATATTTACTCATGCTAAGGATGCACCTGCATGTATTTAGAGCTGTGAACAGTATAGGAAAAAGATTAAATCCACAAGTTTTGCAATCATATTAAATATATGACAGGAAATAAGGAAAATCACAAACAGTGTGAAGAGTGTAGCAGGAGATGTTCATGATAAGCTTCATAAGCAGCCAATGCTTGCTAGCTGCTCTACTGTGAATGCATGGTAGCACACTGAAAAATCCTAAGGAAGGATTTAAATGAGGACAACATAGTCGCTAGGCAGACATTCATCAATGAAACCAATCAATAAATGTTATTCAGTTTATTTCTTCCCTTCAGCAGCAGAGTTTTGAGCATGCAGCAAAGGGATCCTTAATAGGTCTCTGATAGAATCAGCAGCCCTTTCCTTAACCAAGAACAGGTGCTGCATGTTGCCTTCTGAGAAGCTTCCAGAGTATCGGACAAACACTGGACATATGTTTCATAAATAAGTAACAGGCATACAGAAAATTTATTTGCAATATGCTGTAGTCACCAGGTAGCGAGGATATAATGAGATTTGGTGATAAAAGTGCTTTGACAGGGCATGAAAACAGATGTATTAAAATTACAACCTTGAATATAAAAATAAATCAGATATGACAACAGAGGATTTTATGCCGTTTGGGAATTGATGCAACATGCAGTAAGAATTTCTGTAAAACAGACCCCACCGAATCTCAGGACACCACGTGATGCAGGCATGAGCAACAGCAAGGGCGTTTTAAACTGGGACAGCTACCAGCTGCCCTGCACTGCCATGAAGGCAGGAAGTTCAGAATAATTATGTGAATCTTAGGGCTGGGCAGCTTAAAGTCTACCTGTTACTACCGGTATCTACAGAAAGACTGCTACAGCAGGCTATGAAACAGATGGATAAATTCTTCCACAGCTTAGTGCTCAACACCAAGCACCTTGTTTTGAAGGTACATGTAGAACACAGGAAAGATTTACCTTGGTTTAACCCCCAGTTCTCCAGAAAACAAAGAATTGTACGAAGATGTTGTATGATAAATACTGGGGTTTTTATCCTTTCCAGTGTCTATTATTGGAAACTGGTCTACCTAGAAACTGCAGTAAAAAGAGATATGAAGTCATACAATATTTGAAAGTCTACATTTTGAACTAGGATTAAGAAAGCAAAAGCTAGAGTTAGCTCGTGATATACAGCTGGTCGCACACTGTGGTGGTCCACATTAGCTCTAACCCTCTTACCTCTTTTAAGATAATTATCACTTGACCTATCTCAAGCAGTTTTCCAAAGAGGTACAGCATCTATTTAGGTAATGTTTCTCATCTTTTATCACCTAGTGAAGATGTCAAAATATTTTAAAGCAACATCTGATCCTTTCTATACTGATTCTCCCATTAGCATCAAGGTGGATGAGCTGGGGAACCAAGACTGCTTCTTAGGGTGGACACTGTATATCTACATGGAGATGAAACAGCTCATCAGTAGTCAGAGAGTGGTCAGTGAGGCAGAAAAACTTTTACAGCAGAAGTATATACTCACATCTAGCTATCAAATAAGCAAAGAATGAATGAAAAAGTCAATGGTTTCTGATGAACTCTGATGAGACTAAGTCACTAAAAGTGCTCCAAGTGTTAAATGTTAGTGCAGTGGGAATGGAAAATAACCAATCAGGACTGGAAGGCAACCAGTCTACCCATTGCTTAGGGTCAAAGGATCAGGAGTAAGTAAGATAAGCAAAATCGATTAGCAGGTCTTACACTGGAGAATCATGAGTTTGTATGATATTGGTATGGACAGATCAGTAGATGTTCGCTCAACTAAATGAAAGATGCATTGGGGCAGAAGGAAAAAGCAGCACACACTAAAAGCAGGAGAAAGCACAGAGGGCTGTTAGGCCACCAACCCAAAATGGAAGATTAAGACTTAATTCCTAGGCTAGTGTATTTACTGCAGTCACAGAATCAAATTATTTTTGCAAATAGCACTATAACTGAAATGATTGCTAACAGGATTGCAGTATCTGTGTGAAAGCTGACAGAGGGAGCACAAGCTATGGAACCAGAAGAAGCAATAAAGTTATAAAAAGGCATTGAGAAGTCCCAGCCTCTCACTAAGTGAAAACAATGCCAGTAGAAGCTGCAGCATCTTGATATACAGCATCTCTTAAACATAGTTTGGCCTCACAGAAACTGCTCACTGCTACACAGCCCTCTCACAGGGAACACCTTACATAGTCAAACTGTAACATTCTTAGTTTTAAAAGGAACACAGACAAATAGAAATCCATCAACAGCAATTATTTTCCGCTTGATAAATGGTGCATATGAAGGCAAACCCAATAGTGACATCAATGTCAAAGATAACACCATACTTCCTGATTATACCCATATTTTTGAGTTTAGAATGAAATAATACCCTTAATTAAAATGATTAAAACCTCAACTCAGGGTTATGGTACTGCATAAACGAACATTATGATTACAGTTATTGGAGAGCTGCCAATACTTAAAAGCATCAGAAGTTTGACAATATTTTTTTTCTTTATGAGAGAATTAGTCTGCACTACACACAGCTAAAATCCAGAGTACTCACAGAGTAGCACATACTTGAAAGCTGTTACAACAAACCTCAGTATTGAAGTTATCACTTGCAATGTTGAGCAATTACAACTGCCATGCATTTCTATTTGTGCTGACTGTGAGTCAAAAGAGCACCATCACATCTGCCAAAATGAATGTGAATCTTTATTCATGCTGGATAAGCCTCCAATAGATGTTAACAAAGGCTGATTTCCTCCCTTACACCTTTCTCTGCTCCTTGATTCTTTATTTTTCTGATCCTTTTTTATTGCCCAGTACCTTTCCATTATCCAACACAGAGTTACCACACCACTGCAGTCTTGCTGCAGTTCTCCTCCTTAGATTGGTGCACACAGATATTATCTTTGCAGCTGGTCACAGGGGAATTGATGAGATCCTGGCATCAGGGATGTTAAGAGCAGAATTCCAACTGACTCAGCAGAAGGCAGATTTTTACATAAGGTCTCTGAATGGCTCCCAAATTATTAAAATTTTTACAGTTGAAATAATCATCTGGATGAAGCGTATCCAATATCCTTAAAAAGTCACTAAGAACAAACCTTTTCTATGAGGTAGTAAGTAATCATTAAGAGCTGCAGTAGCTGTTAATGAGTTGCGCTAAATAATTAATATTTCCAATATCTTTGTGAGGGAGATTGTTAACCCATTCACTTCAGAGTTGAAAACTCAGCTATATAGACTGCATTACTGATAATCTCCAGCCACATAGCAAACCAAAGGAAAAGCGAGGACTACGTTAAATAGCAGAGGCTGCCTCTTCCAGGACCATGGGCAAAGCACAACCTCTGCTCTGCTAACAAAACTAAAGGTTTCAACAACCAGGGCTATTCTTCCAGTGTGAAGATGGTAGGGAAAGAAATAAATGGGAATTAACCACTTAAATAGGACAAAATCAATGGTGCTCTGAGAAGTTGAGTTGGAGACCACAGAAGTAAAGGTCTGAAGATAAATGAGAAGGGAAAGTTATCTGCATTTGGAAATTTGGGAGAAAGGCAGGGAAAAGGTCCTTCATGTGAGGGAGAAGAGAAGCTATGCAAAAGTTGAAGGTGAATACAGAAATATAATCTAAGCAAATACAGAAATATAATCTAAGCAGCAGTAACAGTGAAGAATGAAAGAAAAGTTTGTGGACAGACCTAGAAGACAGTATTTACAAAGCAGTCCTTTGTATATATATTTACACATATATATTTTGGAGACAATAGTGAGTTCAAAAAAAAAAATAAAAATCCCTGTAGACAAGTTTCCAGTGGCAGCTCATATGTACAAATAAAAAATGAAACTGTCACTGAAATGTACTATTCTCTGAAAGAACCACAATACATAAGCTACACATGAAGACATTTTAAACACATAAGAACTTCATTCTCTTACTAGCATCTACAGCTTCATACAAACACTTGATATAACATAAAAACCTTTTTTTCTTGGTGAACAACCTTCTTTTGAGGTTGTTCAACCTAGAGATAAAGTTTTAGGGAGACCTTAGGGCAGCCTTCCAGTACCTACAGGAGGACTACAGGAAAGATGAAGAGAGACTCTGTCACACAGTGAAGTGATAGGACATGGGGCAATGGTTTTAAACTAAAAGAGAGTAGATTTAGATTAAACATTAGGAAGAAATTCTTTACTATGAGGGTGGTGAGGCACTGTAAAAGGTTGCCCAAAGCAGCTGTGGATGGTTCATCCTTTGAGGGGATCAAAACCAGGCTGGAAAGGATTTGGGCAACCTGATCTAGTGGAAGAGGGACATCGTCTCTAAGGCCCATTCCATTCCATTCCATTCCATTCCATTCCATTTCATTCCATTCCATTCCTTTCAAGATCACAAATATTAGTGATCCCAAATACTGTTTGAATCAGATCAATTCAAAATGTCACAGGAAAATTCTTATTTACTAGCAAAATACATAGTCTACAAACTTCTGGGAAAAAAAAAAAAAAACCTGATAAAATTTTATGTACCATGTGAGGAAAAATAATTTATAGCTATGTTTCAGGAGTAGGGCATTCAATTTACTCACACAATTTCAAGATTGCATCCATCCACTATAAAATTATTTTTTTCACAGAATCACAGAATTGTAGGGGTTGGAAGGGACCTCCAGGGATCATCGAGTCCAACCCCTCTGCCAAAGCAGGTTCCCTACAGCAGGTCACACAGGTAGGCATCCAGGCAGGTCTTGAACATCTCCAGAGAAGGAGACTCCACCACCTCCCTGGGCAGCCTGTTCCAGTGCTCCGTCACCTCACTGTAAAGAAGTTCTTGCGCACATTTGTGCAGAACTTCCTATGCTGCAGCTTATGTCCCTTTCCCCTTGTCCTGTCTCCACGTACCTCTGAAAAGAGACTGGCCTCACCACAATGGCCCCCACACCTCAGATATTTATAAACCTGGATCAGGTCCCCTCTCAGTCTTCTCTTCTCGAGGCTGAACAGACCCAGTTCACTCAACCTTTCCTCATAGGAGAGATGCTCCAGGCCCTTCACCATCTTTGTGGCCCTCCGCTGGACTCTTTCCAAGAGATCCCTGTCTTTTTTGTACTGGGGAGCCCAGAACTGGACGCAGTGCTCCAGATGAGGCCTCACCAGGGCAGAGTAGAGGGGGAGGATCACCTCCCTCGACCTGCTGGCCACGCTCTTTTTAATGCACCCCAGGATGCCATTGGCCCTCTTGGCCACAAGGGCACACTGCTGGCTCATGGCCAACCTGTTGTCCACCAGGACACCCAGGTCCCTTTCCGCAGAGCTCCCCTCCAGCAGCTCATCCCCCAACCTGTACTGGCGTATGCAATTCTTCCTCCCCAGATGCAAGACTCTACACTTGCTTTTGTTGAACCTCATCTGGTTTTTTTCTGCCCAGCTCTCCAGCCTGTCCAGGTCTCGCTGAATGGCAGCACGGCCTTCAGGCATGTCAGCCAATCCTCCCAACTTCGTATCATCAGCAAACTTGCTGAGGGTGGCCACTATTTGTAAGAAACCACATGAGGTACTAAAGTATTGGTAAATAGATTCTATATTGTGACTAAGACCCTGTTTCACAGCTTATTTTCCTGCGAGTGAATGTAGGATTTCTGGGTTTTAACTGTTGCCTGCGTTTTTTTTTCCATTTTACACCAACTTCTGAAAAATTAGGAGCATGTAATAATGGAAGTAAATTCTGGTAAATAGTAAATGAAAATACATTATTTTATTATGAAAGGCATCTTGGTGAACAAACAGAAAATCTTCCATAATGGAAAAGAAATGGAGCTCTCAAAAATGTGTGAGGTACCAAAATGCCACCAAACAAATGAAATAAGCTACAGACATCTTCCTCAGTGGTAGTTCTGCAGTTTATGCTCTACACCTCATGAAACACTGTTAGTATAAAAAGAAATTTAGAGAGCATCTGTTTGTTTGTTTTAGCATGAGTTGAACAAATTACTCCCAACACCTCTGTTACAGAACATCATTCAGTCAGAAGACTCTTCCTCTTCTTCTTGGCTCTGGTTCAGTTCTTGCAAGAAAAATATCCAAGCTTTAAAATTTATTAGTTTCTATTGCTTTGGGAAAAAAAGCAGAGAATGGGAGAAGACAAAAAATGAGAGCACAGTGTATGATATAACATTATAACCAGAGTTAAATGTCATTAATATTCTGGAAATATTCATGCCCTTTCATATTCATATAAAAATTAATCTACATAAGCAATATTTCCTCTCCAGAACAGTGCCAACAGACTCGGATCTAGCAAGAAAGTGGTCACAAATCTGATATTAAAGTGGAATTAACTTCTTTTTGAACAAAATCTTATGTTCAAAATATATAGTTAAATATTGTAAGTATATTCCTCCCTCACACAAAACATAAAATCACTTTTTTTGATGATTCTAGTGAAAACTGTTTAGCAACCTGAATGCTTACTCCACAATTTCAAAGCGTGTTTGAAGGTCACAGAGTTGTTCAATGCCATAGATTCAAACAAATCAGCTCAAATATCATTAATAGAAAGCCAGGCACGGTTTCATGAAAACAGATGCACTATAAATTCTTAGAGAACCAATACAAAGGGAATTTACAATGCAAAGGAAAGGTAAAGAGCAAGATCATCTGGGGGGCAATAAGAATCTAATGAATGAAAGAATAAATAATGTTTATTACCACAGGTGTTAAGTCTGAAGACCATAAGGAAAAAATGATTATTCAGAAACAACTGAGAAACAACTGAGACGGTGTAAATCTTTACAGGTGAGAGAATTCATTCTGTGGCTGGGGATAGCACATGAAAATGGAGTGAGATAAGGAGCATTTGGTACAGCCTGAGGAGCTAATAAACTGAAAGAATATGGTAAGTGCATGATGAGGGTTGTAAAAGGAATAAGATGGCAGGAGGTGAGATGGGAGATAAATGAATTGGAGGTAGGTGCAATAAGAACAAATAAATATTTTTAATAAAATTCAGATAGCTGATTGGATGTTTTTTTTCCTGGTATTTTATTTGCCGGAGTGAAAAGGTTCATTTTCTTTAGGTTTTTCAATGAAAAATCTTTAGTTTTTGTCACAGAACAATGAGATGTCCTTAAAACAGCCTTTTCCCCACAATTTTCTGATGGTTCTTACAGAAAACTGTTGCCAGTTTCATGACACGTCTATTCTACTATCCTGCTCACAAAGATGTAAACACATATAGTATTCAGCCAGCCTAGGTACCAGTAATAGCTGTGGGGTTGTGTGATTCAGTGCAGACTGTCAAACCCAGTGGAAATCTTGTATAAGTGTTATGGTGGCTCCATGCATCAAGGTCTACATTGCCACAAATACTCTCTCATTCATGTCCACACTAACTTAGGACTTACTGCTGCAGGACAACTCAGGCTCTACACTATGACTACACTTTGATTTGTAGTCTGACTTGAGTGACCTCACCAGATTTCTAAGAGCTCATACTAGCATCTTGAAGAAGTGCGCCATTTCTCTGCACCCGCTAACTAATCTGCAGTAATTCTGAGCATGCACCAGGAGGACTTGAGCCATTAGGACCAGCAAAGATGACTGTTAAGAGGTGGTAGTTAGAAAAATCAAATTTGAGGCATCAAGTTCTATACATCTGAAAGAAGCAAAAGGAAAGGTGAACGAATGAGAGTCCTCTGGAGCACAGCTGACATCCAGAATGACCCAAGAGTGGGAAAATGGCTAAAAAGCTATAGAATGGGGATGATGGAAATGGGAGGCTCTTTTGAGAACTTTCAAATATAACCATTAAAGAAGATGCTCTTAGGAATTCTTTTATAGGACAATGAAAATACTCAGATTAACTAGGAATTTATCTGAAGTATTAAGCTTATTTTGCTCAAAACATAAAACAATCAGTAGATTGGAATGGTTTTCTGCCAAGTTCCTCTACTGCAGCAGCTAATAAATAACCTACTGTGTTACCAATCTCTCATCCTCCACAGCGTTTTACATCAGGAATCACTGCTAATAAAGTAAGAGCAAACAACATCTATTTTCAGAGAAGCTATTATCAGGGCAGAATTACTCAATATAATTGAAATGCTAAAACAAAAACAGAAAAGGACTTAGAATAAAGGAATACGTGGCCAATATCTCCAACTTGAGACAACAATTAATCTCAAGAGAGTACACACTGCCAGCCTTTCGAATTTTTACCCTTGAATTCTTGCTTTTATTTTGCGCTAAGTAGTGTAAAAAGAAGGAATTGAATCTTCTGCCCTCTGAGATGAATAGATTTAAGAAAATACACTGCCTCCTAAAACATTAAATAACTTCAATGTTCATTAAGCATATCAGTGAATAATACAAATAGAAGAGCCCAACAAATTCTTAGTAGGAACTCTCCTCATGCTTGGCTCTGGCAGCTTTTAGTTGACACTGTGATATAAAGAAAAATTTCCTTAACACTCTCATGATTGTTCTCCACATTCTATAAAGCACTCATATTTACTATTCAACTGGTATTTGGGGATAACAATGAGATCAAGCCTATACATAAAGTAAGAAACTAAAGAAGTTACCTCCTCTCTTGTTGTATGTGAGAAGGATTTTTCAAACTGCAAGACCTGTAGGTTGGGTTTAAGAGTTTCCATGTGGGAAGGCGAAGCAGAACATTCTGTGATATACCAAAACCAAGAAAACTAGCAACCATAGCTAAAATGAAAGAGTGATTAATTTCAATACCTTCTAGTCAGTTAGGATCAAGAGCACAGCGAACTGAACATTATGTACGTAGCACTGAGGACTGAGCCTGAAAAAATAGAATACTGCTGCTGTGACTTTCCTGTCTCCGAAGAAATTCCCGTAACAAGGCTGTGTAATACTGACTACAAATCTAGTACCTAAATCTGGTAAACACTTTCAGGTATTAGAAATACTGCCTGAAGTCATTCATATCATCTAGAGGACTCCTTTGGAATTAGAAATTGAGTAGTCAGGCTTATTTAGCAATTCAAACAGTGTGAAATAGCCAGAAGGTGTGATTTCTTCAGATTAATAAAGAATAACCCAAAGGACTCTGAAGTCAAAGCATAACTAAAGAAACAGTCAAAGCTTCAGCACTTTATCTCATCAGACTTTTGACAGTACGTCCTGAGAGAGACTATTTTATCTTCAAAGTGACACAGACTCTGAGTTTTGTTCACTGAACCAGGAACCTGGTGCAGAACCAACTGCAGTCACATTGCCAGTACTGAAAACCATTTTAAATAGTGACAGGATTATACTGACCCTCAAAGGGCAAAGTATCTTTCAAGTGTGGTTTTCGGTGTTAGCTGGTTGGTTTTTTGTTGTCTTCTTTTTTTCTTCCATCAGACGATACATTTCCAGATAACTACCACCCTATGTGCCAAAGCTATCCTTCTAGCAACTGCCTGACTTAAATAAGCTCTGACTAGTTATAGACCTGATCCTAGAGGGTCCTATAAATAAACCATATGTGTTTTATTTAAAATCATGGATAAGAAAACATCAAAGAAGCTTTTTTTGCTTAAAAACTAATAAAAAAATGAAAAAGCAGGAAAATAACGTCACAGTCTGCATCTACAACTGTGTTTTTTTTTCCATCCCCATCAGTTTGTGAGGGCTTTCTCCATCATTCTACAGTCTCCTTCTCCTTCCATTAACACTCTAGTTGTAGGATGGTCCTGTGACACTGCAGGATACTGCTACAGAAAAATGCCCCTCCTTGAGGCTGTCACATAGTGCAATCATTGCAAAGCAAAGTATGTTCCACTTCTGGCACAAAGGCTTTTATCCTGGGCTTGTCAGTAAAAAAAGTACAAATTAACAATGGGTTCTGACTGATGCCATAATAAATGATTTACAAATTTTAATTGAATGTTACAGCATCTCTGAGAACTCAATTCATGAAGTTTTTTAACAGTTCTGGCTCTAGTTCAGTAATGTAATTAAACAAATTAAAGCTTTAAAGCTTATAAGCTTAAGCTAAAATCAGTAAGAGCATCCACACACATGAAACTACATATACGAGTAAGTCCTTTGCTGAACTATGGTCTTTGAAGGGAAAAACAAAGGCTTGTGCTAAAAGTCACAGATGCCTTGTATTTCAGAAAGTGACATCTGTATTATTCAAAATTCAGCATTAAGCAGAACTATTCACCACTTACATAGCTGGAAAATATTTCTAAGAAAATGACATGCTGTTTATTCTGGACTGGGAAATATTCTTAACCAAAATTAAACTGACTATCTTGATATCTTCAATTTTACACAATTAATAAAATGCTGACTTGCACCCCCAGTGCTTTTGTTTGTGCGAGAGAAGCTTAGTACATGAGAAAGGATGTCCTTCAGCCATTTTCTAAAATATCTATTATGGGCATAATAGATAGACTGAACATGGACATCCAAATAACTGCAGTATATATATGTATAATCTCTTTCACTTTATTGTTCCAGCTGCCTTGAATAATTTGTTTATTAGTGCTTTTTTCAGTACTCTTTCCTTTCACATTGCCATAATCATCACTGTGAATAAAGCAGCATATTTTTTCAGCAGATTCAGCCACCTGGGTTTCTCAGCCAGAATGACCCATGGGCTGTGCCCTTCATCCAAAAACAGTGAGAAATGCCACTTTGGTATCTACTTTTGTCAGGACCACCTCTGAATACTTCAGCTCCAAGATAGCTGCAACCTAATTCACTACAGAACTGGTTGTTGGAAATTTCTAAATGTAATCAGTCTCAAAAAGGGACCAATGGAGAAATTGGTTTAGTAAGTTCCATTTTTTGTTTGGTGGAAGTGGAGATCTGTGTGAGCCTTTTTGCTAGTTCTTAAGTATGGATTTTTCACCTGGCAATTGCCTAGCTGCCAAAGTAAAGGGAGCAACAATAAGAGGATATGTGTGCTGGCGACGTGACTCCAGGTGCTTGGCTTGCATTCTGTTAACTACATGATTCTGTCTAACTCTAAATTTTCATTTTAAAACAGGGCCTTACAGTTTTTTACTCATATTCTTGCCTTTTCTTTTAGACAGACTGCCCTCCTATGCCTGAAAACTCAGCCTCCATTTCTCATCAACAGAAAAGAGAACAAGGGATGAGGCAGCACGCCATACTAGACTACCCTAAAAAAGCTGCATAGATTGTCTCCTTTAATGAATAATGAATCACAGGTACAAGTCTATCTGGAAATTCTCCAGGAGGTCATTCCCGTACTCTCAATGACAATACTACTGGGATAAGAAGTTACAGCCAACAACGTCATGGAGATCAAAACAGCATTAAATAATGTTGACTTCTGTATTTTCAGCTCAGAGAGCAACTTCTGGATACAACAAATTGTTGCTTTGCAGGACACGGACCTGTTTCATGATATCACATCTTTTGTGGGCAAACAACTCTTTAATAAGTAAAAACTACTTCACCAGTTCTGACAAACTGTACATCAAAATACCTCAAAGCAATCAGATTGTAACAAAAATTCTAACCCCAAAAGTAAATAAATAAACCCTCAATCTTATAATTTGTTAAATAGAAATTAACACACCTTGCATCATAAAAAGTATTACATGCAAGATAATGAAACAAATATGAGAAATTAACAACAATTTAGGGGGGCATTAAAATATATGTAATCTTGCTCAGAGTTATCACAAGAGGTGGCTGACCCGACCATTTGCCCTCATATAATTCTTCATAGAGAATCTCATAAAGAAAAAATCTCCCCCTTTCATGCTTCAGGAAATAAAAATGCTGTGCAGTCTTCCTCAGCCAGTATCCAAAGAGTTTGCTGTCTTGTAGCAAACGAACATCTATATGTGTATGCATATTAGGTAAGCAGATAAGTCCTACCTTATTTGGACAGGACTTTTGGTATACCACTTTGGTAGGCATGGGGAGTTTGGAAAACAGCGAAGCAGGATTTCCTGCCTCTCAAACATGAGATGCTTTGTAGAACGCTACTCTCTGGCACACTGCTAGGTGTGTGCTGGGAGGCCTGAGCTCTCAATGTCTGCCAGGTACCTACTGCATCTGATGCTCTAGGAATGACTGATGATTGAATCTCTGATCTTTTAAGTCCTCCGGTGTTACAGTGACATTCACTGGGAAGTTACTTGGGCTGCTTTCTTTAAAAGCGGTTTAGTTACATGTATCACATCATCCTTTTCTATCCAGATACTGGTCTTAGACTTGCTGACATCTCTGATACATACTAGTCTACAGTGAGCTAAGGAAGACAAAAATTCATACCAAGAAGGCTGAACATGTTGCTGGGAAAACAAAAAGAGAAGGAATTGAGATGAAATTATAAACTTGCTGCCTTTTATGTCATCACAAAATCCCATGACCAATGAAGAACTTCTCAGCTTTGAATTAATAGTTTTAAACAACACAAAGAAGGCTTTAAAGTCTGTAGGCTTTTTTTCCCATCATTTCAGAGATAAGACAATAGGTAGAGATCTAAATAAGACCATCTCTGCCTTTTAACTCACCAATGCCTTTTAAATTTTGTGTGATGCTGGTGATGGAGCTGAATTATATTAACTCATCTATTGACAACAGCCAGCATACACCTGAAGATAATGAATCCTATCTTATGATCATACTGAGTAGCTGTGCTTTCACATCTCTTTCTGTTTTGACAAAATCTTTACATGTTACCAAAATAAATAAATTTACTAACATATATTAATTATGTATTAAGCTTTGATTGATTTGCACATACAGAAAGAAAATAATGGTTGAAACCAACAATACAAATTGCCTTTTCTGAGGTTTTATGTTGAGCTCTGAACACTTATTACTTGAAAAGTGTCTCTTTTGGTCATATTTATTGACTCTAAACTAGGAAAAATAATTTTTCTTTGAAGAGTTTTTGCCTCTTCGTAATTTGAGCGGCCACATAAAACAGAAAAGTTTCTTCTCTTTGTACCCATTTGTGTAATGCTGGCTTTGTCTCATGCTGTAACATGGTAAGGAAGCATTTATCTGTTAGTATCATTCCTTGTTGAATAAAAGTTTGAATCTCTAGTGCTGGAAATTTACCAGTGTGCTTATCAACAAGCAGCATATTTCAGATGAAGAAGGGAGAAGGAATAATCTCCATCTGTATTCAAAGGATTGGCAAGTGCACTGTCACCACACAGAGGAAAGGCCATTCTCTTAGTGGTTCTGTTCCCATCAGCTAAAGACAACACAGATGTCCCAGAAAAGTGAGAGAGGATAGAAGCAAGCATGGACTTGAAGACAATCTTTTCTTACCTAAAACTTACCCTCAAAAAACATAAGCAATGTGCAAACTGTTATACGCGCAAATCTTTTTGCAGTTCTAGATCCTCAGCACTTGGACTTTCAGTGGTATGAAGGGGAAATAATTGCAGCCCTTTGCTGACCATGTGGCAGAAGCAGGTGTATTGCACCATGTATGGGAAAACAACTCTGGATCTTGAATAATTTTCCCATCTGCAGAGGCAACAGCACCCAATCTTGTATGGACACAATGAAGAATAACTACTGAAAAGAATCTTTCCCCACCATTCTCTACTTTCTCATCTTTCTTGTCCCTCCACTGGCATTTAATCTCTCGAAAGTTACTGTGGCTATATTAGAATAGAATCATAGAATCATTAAGATTGGAAAAGACCACTAAGATCATGCAGACCAACCATTAACCCATCACCACCACACTCACTAAACCACATCCCTCAGTGCCACATTATCTTTTTTTGTAACACCTCCAGGGACAGTGACTCCAACACCACCCTAGGCAACCTGTTCCAATGCCTCACCACTCCTTCTGAGAAATATTTTTTCATTATATCAAACTTAAACCTCCCCTGGCACACTTGAAGCCATTACCTCTTGTTCTATCACTAGTTACATGAGAAGAGGCCAACCCCCACCTTACTACAAGCTCCTTACAGGGAGTTGTGGAGAGTAATAAGGTCTCCTCTGAGCCTCTTCACCCTGGGAGAACCAAACCAGGGCTGAAGCCAGTCAATCTTATGTGTGGCCTTCCACATTAGGTGAAACTTGTGTGAAATCTAATTTCTCCCAGTCACTGAGTAAATTGCTGGCTTACATATTTTTTATTAAATTTTGATTTTAAAACTATACTTTTTGCACCAAGTGGTCATAAAACAGAAAGTTCTGCCATCTGCAGACTGTCATTAAGATGCAATTCTTGGGAACAATTTATTGACTTCTTTTTGGATACTAGCCTAGGTTTCTGGCAGTTTCTGCATCCCTTTAGCAGATTTTGTTGTAAAGATGTAGCTTTCAACATTTAACGCTTTCCATCTACATGGTATATTATTTTGAACAAATACTGGACAGTTGCTAGAGAATTCATGAACTTCAGAGGTTTTCTGGAGTCCATATGAGTTCATGAAGGTAATTAAGACAGGCTGTAAGGTGACAGATGTGTAAACCAAACACAAAGAACAGCAAAGCTTATTCCCCAAAGCTTTTAACCTTCAAGGCTGAATATTACGCATTAACTTTTTAAAACACAGACATACCAATAAATTACATAGGCTTATTTTCATTAATATTTCAGCTTTTTTTTGTTGTTGTTTTCACTTTTATAGTAAATCAAAGAGGAGTGTGAAAATTCTTTGCTTGAAGTAAAGGTCAATGGGCTGAAAAGGTTGGGAAATACAGTACACGATGAGACAGACACAATGTAATTGGCCAGACTCCACTGCTAAATTCTGGTGATGCTGTATTTCTTCACACAGATTTAAATGATGTGTAAAATTTCTAATGGAAACAATTTCACAAAGCGTCCAATCTGAAATTCTTTCAAGTTGATGAAGGTCATTTAGATTACAAATTAAATCTATTATTAAATTAGAAAGCATTGCACATCTTGAAACCACCTTTAAAATATCCTTTTCAGTACTTAAAATTGTTTTCACTCTTTGGTTTCATAAAATAGATGATAAAAGCAAGCAGAATTTCAAGGTTTTACTCATAAACGGCTTACAGTGTGTTCCCTGACAGGCTATGCTACACTGCTCTTATTTTCTACTTAGGCAAGTATCAGTTGTTCAAGGCCTAAAATGGTTTTAACTTCGTGTGTCATACAGTGCATATGTCAACATACTACATCTGGTCAGGTTAAATCCAATAATGCCAGGTAAGCATCAAAAAGAAAAAAGAGTGAAGCCGCTCATGCCTGTTTGCAATCACATTCTGCGCTAGGTGTTGTAAGTATTCCAAATAGCCTCTACCAGCAAAATTTAAGAGTAAATTTGTATTTCTCTGCACAAATCCCCAAAACTCTGGGCAGGAGTTTACCACTTCATTGCTTAAGTACATCAAGCATGACTAGAAAAGTATGAGCAGTAAAAGCATCTCAAATTTAGAACATTCTTTCAGTTATTCAGTGTTACAGAAGAAAAGCGTCAGAACTGCAGTCAGACTTTTCATGGAGTTTTTAAACTGAGATCAAAGGGTCAAACATAAATATTAGAAATATTTTAGATACTTTAAATACACAAAACCATATTTCAATTTATGCAAACTCATATCATCAGTTTAGGAACTGAGAATATCAATATCTTAAAAGCAAGAATAGTAAATTCTAAAGTTCTGGAGAAAACCATTATTAAAACTAAATTAAATAAGAGGTCAGTAACATACAAATGAGGGCAAATCTAGAAGAGGATATTTCTGGAATTTGTTTTTTCACTTGGGAACAATCTGAAAGCAGGAGATCAAATGGCAAAAGGACCCTAAAGCAAACTTCCTATCAGTATAACTTCATTTTGAATTGAAAGACATTTCCATACATTTTGTATTCTTCCTATTGCTGTGCACCATGTTTTCATACAACCACTAACCTCTCTGTGTTACTAAGGCCTACATTTCTGTCCTCTCTGGCTTGTGAAGAGCTCTGAGCTGACATGAATTATTTTAATTAAATCATCATTCTTATAATGATGGACATTCTGAGAGTACTTCATTTTATCTAGATTAATACATATATGCTAGCCAGCTTTAGTTCAGTAACCACAGAAACATCACGTTATTTTTTTCATTTGTTAGACATCAGATGATACCAACAGGCAATACTGAATTAAAATGGGCATTGGCAAACCTAATACCTTTCCTCTTGTGCTACAATCCCCATAGACTTTGGAAGATTTCTTCAGTACTTCCCTTGGAAAACCCTGAGCAAACCCCTGGATTTGGGATTAGAGAATAGAAAGCTACAGCCCATGGACCTGAACATTTCACTAGTATCAAATTCAACAGTGTGGAGGGGTAAAGAAGGATGATGTGATTTGTCCCCATCCACTGTAAACCTGGTTCCATCAACTTCTACTTTCTAGTGTTTTTGTGTCTAAAGAACATAATATCTCAGGCTGCTTAAAATTTTCATTAAAAATTGAAAACTGAATGCTTTCCAAATTTGGAGTAGACTGCACTGAACATTGCAGTAATGAACTCTTTACTCTGTCTTATACTTGACTAATGAGATCGATCCTAAGCAAGCATGTTTTTTTCCAACTATCCATCAAGCCCTTTCAAACACCTTTCAGTTCACTGATTAATTTTAATGACATTTAAAGGAGGAGGAAAGTCTCTAAGACACTGAAAGGCTGGTCACTCAAGACACAAAATATAATCCCAATTAATGTCATATTCAAAAGCACATGAGTGAAGGCCATTTTAAATACCTAGACTACCAAAAAGAATTTTTAATTAAAACTTCCACCTTCGTAATTACACTGTAATTGAAATACAAGAGAAAAATGCATGGTAGACTAGCTTTTATGAATTCTCCCACGCTTTTAAAAATTCTTCAGGTAAACCAGAACTCTTGTATCAAATGAGTATTTAGAAGAACAATGAAGATAAAAAGAGAAGACAGCTTCCACATATTGAGTGGGCTCAACCTCTGCAAATACTTCTCTGTGGCCATTGATTAAGGGAGGGAGCAATGGGTCACCCGTCTCCCCCACTCAGTAATTTAGATAAAGATAAGTAAAAAGAATAAGAATCTGGAAGTGTACAGAGACTAAAAAAGAAAATATGATCATACTTCATCTTGAGTCCAGATCTGGATTAAAACCTACCTGCTGAACCATTTTGTTCTTATAAACTATGGATGAGATTCAAGCAGCAGATAATAGGACGATCCAATTCTGTCTTCGGACAAAGCTTCACAGGCAAAAAGTCAGCTTCGTGATCATTATACAGAGCAGAAAATGAGCTAAGGGATTTTGCTGGTCCAAGGAGTTCCAGAGAAAACTGCAAAAGGTAAGGAACCCCAGCCTGCAGTCTTGAGGACATGACAGACTTCTGGAATTTTGTGCTCCCAACAAGAATATTGTTGAAGACAAAGCACAGTCTTCAGACTGCCAGCTGCTATTGCAAGGATTTTGCTTCCAGTAGTGGTAATGAAGAAAACTGAAAAGTTTTCCTGCTTCTCAGAGGAAAAGAACCCAATTCCTCAGCCAAGGTTGCTTGCTCTGTTTTGTTGTTTTTCCACTGAATTTTTTATCTTTGCTGCTGTGGAACTCCCAAAGGTACACAAAGGCCCAGGAGATTCAGCTGAAGCATTACTGTAATTTTTATACCTGGTGAGGGCACATCCAGCACAGCTGACAAGAACCGTCAAGAAATTCTGCTTTTGAAGAAAATAGCTAAGCCCACATCACCAATTTTTTTTAAAGCTTGTATGAATTCCATCAGAGGCCCTCAACAAAACCACAAAATATGTGGGAAACACTACCAGTAGTTTCTGCTCTTTTTTCTACTTGTGTGAAAAGGCTTTAGGCTAAATATTATTGTCAGAAGTAGCATTCTTCAGTCTGTAATGCAGTCTCCTTTCTAGTCCTGCCAATATTAGAAGCAATGGGTGCAATGCATCTCCTCTTGACATATTATATGATGAATAAAATAATATGAATTATTTTAGTGACTATAATCAGATAATTTTCTCATTTACTCACAGAAATCCTTGTCTCATGGGGAAAGAATGGACTAAATACATAAAATGCCCTATATCCTCTTCTTCTTTAGAACACATTCATTTGTAATTGTTTTACCCTTCCAGAAATCCAGTTACTACACGTTTCCATTACTTTATACAACTCTCTAGTTCTAAGCATCCTCTGCAAACATTGCTTCACTGAGCTCTGTTAAGTGGTATAATTTATCACTATTGAGGATGCAGAATTTTGGACATACTGTCTCCAATGTAAAATCCCCATTTTTACATGATTATTCTTTGAATAAGAATTTATAATCTCTTTGCCCATAAAAAGCACAACTCAACAAAAATATGTCAGAGATTATTTTGCTATGTGGCTCAGCTTCTGAAGAGACAAATTGCTTCACCTGTTGCAGGTACAGCTATAACTCCTTAGCAACTGGTAAATTCAGGGAAGCAATCAAAAAAATGAGTGTTTCCTCTTCAAGTCCCTGACTGTGCCTACACAGCTGTGGAGAAGCAGCATGAAGAATAGCTCTTGCTTGTTACCTCTGGGCTGTCTTTGGACCATTAGTGATGTTATGTTCCAAGCACGTTTGCTCACACTCATACGAGTTCTGTACAAGCCTGGAAGGCTGGTCAGCTGGAAGTCCTGGGTTTACAGAGACATTGTTTTCAGAGCTGCTGCTTAAACCCGACAACAAAGGATAGTTTCACAAACGTGAGGGAAGCAAGCAAGATTCACTCTGGTGTACAAAGCCTGCACAAACTTCTGCATATGTTTGTGTTCATGCCTAAGTGAAAAGCTGGTATGGTCCAGATGCTAACTGACATTCTCAATGATGAAACATGTACAGAAGTGATGCACAGTGTGGCATTCATTGGAAAAGAAACCCATTTTCCTGTTCCTTGGACTCTGCATTAGGATGTACATGTACTGCCAAATTTATAGGAGTATTACTGCCAAATATTGCACATCTTTTTCCTAAATTTAGATGGGCTTTGTGACCTCTTTGGAGATGGAGATCCAAAGCACAAAAACTATTGCAGAAGATGTCTTAGCCCTCCTTCTATCTTGTCTGGACTGATACAACTCCATATAATACTGTTTCTCTCCAAGTACCTGCAGCACTTTGATAAAAGTTGGCTTGAGCTACGTCAACTTTTTACTGGCGTGACTGAAAATGTGAGCGTTACGTACTTCCTCTGACATCTCCATTACAAGACTGATAGCATCTGAAAGTGCTGTAGCTATTTGCTACATAATCATGAGTCAGAGCTCCTACATTGCTCTCAATGACTTGGTACAGGTCATGTTTTTCTCAGAAAGAAATCACCTCGTTTCAACAGCTGAAGAATTCTCATAGTAGCTTCTGACCTGAAAAGAAGTATTTGTCCCCATCTTCTCATGCTAGAGTGCACATGACAGTCTGTGATGAACAGGATATATATTTCTCTCCAATACACTTTTCAAACTACCATAATTAGTATCTACAAAAAGGACTAAAATAGCAATTAACTAAATAATGCATGTTGCTCATCAAAAAAATATAAGTTTTCTAAAACTGATTCAAGTTAAGGCCTTTTTCACCACTTATTTCATCATTCTGCAAGTTACTCATCCATCAAGCAAGAAATAACCATGTACTACCCCAGACATAACTTTCCTGTTGAGAGTTAGAGCAGTATCTTACACAGTGATGTCTGACCACTCAAACACCGCTCCATTTTACTCTGCTAAGTGGCTTATGGGGTATCTTCATTAATTCATGCCAGATCAATTTAGTTCACTCCCTGCTTTCTGTTTCATTAAAGTTCCTGGAAGCTAAGGCTGCTCAGCACCTTAAGAACACTCCTTTGGATCAAACCTTTCTAATTTTCAACTGTAACAACAATAATTGTCCAGATCCCTGCTGTTTTAGTTAGCATCGTATACATGTACCACCAGACTAAGAGCTGGAGTCACTGAGTCTTATTAAGAACATTTGCAAACAGACTGACAAAAGCAAGGTCTTTTCTGTGCTTTGTGTGAGAGAGATCTGATAACACTTCTTACATTAAATATATATTAAAGAGCTTGATGTTACTAATTAATGGAAGGGAATTTTATTTTTTTTTTTTGCACTAATATGGACTGCACAGATGAAGCACAACTCCTGGTATCAAAGTGCTGTGGCACTGTCCTTCCTCAGGAAGTGGTTCAATGCTTATAATTATGGCAATAACTGAACAGTCATACTGCAGGGCATGAAGCACTGGCAAAATACAAAATTCAGCTGAATTATGAGGGATTGTCATGTGTCATACACAGAGAAATGTCATTAACAATACAGAAGCAGAGCATTGAGTCCATTGGTTTGTTCACACTTAGATTTTGCACACATTCTAAGGGTTGTTGTTGAAGAACAGACAAAAAGGCAAAAATGGTTCTGTTTCATATTGCCTCCCTTCTCAACAGCCAATTCTAATACAAAGGATGTGTATGCCTGAATGTTCATCCTGACTGTGGAAACACTGTACTCGTTTCACATCTGGTGAAACCTTCACGCTTCATGAAGAGCAGTGTGGAAAGACAGGGATTCCCAGCATGGAGAGAGAGATTCCCTTCATGGCTAATATCACTCCATCAAGAGCTATCTTTAGGAAATCACTAGAAGAAATGCCAATCGACAACGGCATCCGCCTTCATACAGCCCTTACTTGTAAGCATCACAGAAGCTGAGTGTTTTGGATGCTCTTTAGACAGCATGGGAGGCCGGTCAGTCATTCAGCCTGAAACAGTCACTTCACTTCCTAGCTGCCTCGGGTTTCTTAGGGGACTCAGCTGAGGTATAAATGATTCCCTAAACCCAATAGCAAATACTGTGCAGGCAGAACATAAACTTATCTCCTCCTAACAGAAAACCAGGAAGCTTTCAGGCTAAAAAAAGAGATGCTTGCTGTATTGTGCAGTCCTGGAAAGTAAATTTGCTGGATAGCTGTCTGGTTGGTGAGATTTATCCTCCAAGGACTTCAGTCTACTGGATTTTACTTTGGATCCTAGCATCTGAGCCCCAGCCTCTTCTTTAAGGTTAAGGAAATCAAATCTCTTGACATTAAAAAAGGTGTGATCCCAATCAAATTCAGATTAAGTAAAACCTCAGGTGAGTTTTTAAACTTAACTTTGCAGTTCAGACAATCACAGTGCTGATTATTAATCTCTAATTAAATTTATAGACCAGATACAATCTAGCTAATCACATCTACCAGGGAGAAAAAGTGCTTCTAGTAGTATTATTGTTTCATATTCTGTAATTCTTGTACTGTATCAATCTGTAGTTAATTTATATTATTATTCTAAAGACACAAACAGGCCTTCCAGCAAATTCTTCAATTTCATACAGCAATTTTTTTCTCCTGCTACCAAATAATTATATTAGAACTTATTCCACTGAATAATAGAAATTCCAGATTTTTAAATACATGAAGTTCCATTGTTCTAATAAAAAAATATATATCTGCAGGGAGTTTCACACAAATAGGAGTTAATGAACTGCGCCTTTTACATCAGTTTCATTCTGCTCCTTTGAAAAATAAGAGGAACACAGCATACACTAGAAACTAAGAAGTCTCATAGCTGAGAAGAAATTAAACCTCATATGCACAAGCCACTGTTGCCATTTGGCAAGGCATTAAGACTTCCTGAAAGGCAGTCTTCTCTGGTTAATTCCAAAAGGCCACAAAATGCATGCACTAATGCGAATAGTGTTCTTGTTCAAGTTCAAGGCCCGTGAAAGCACTGCTAGTTACTGCTTGTTTACAATATTTTTCATGGGCTCAAAAACAAAATTCAAAATTTAACAAAAATGCATTTAGTGGAGGCTCCGTGTTTAAATAGATTAACAGGTATGTTCAGAAATAATGGGGGGGGGAAAAAAATATGCCACCTAACTTTGTCAATGTTATGGTTGCTTTCTCCCTGAAGAAAACCCACAGCATTTGCCTGGTGTTAGTTTAAAGTCGCTTGGATTAGTAACAGGAATTGCTGTGTTAAGCAGTATTTCAGAAAGGAAGATTCGTTGTAGCAGAAATTTGGAGTGGATGAGCACCAACAACATTGACTCAACTCTCTTCCCCCTGACAGCGAAGGAACGCAGAAGCACTCAGCACCTGATAGGATCAGGCTGACTGTGCAGTGACATGCTAAATTGATAGAAATTTTGTCTCTGAGTCTACCTTAGGTAAAATTTCCTGCAGAGACTTAACTTAGTGCCTATGCTAGCAATAATTCAGACTCTTATGCTTACATCCCAACAGAGGTCTAATCTGTTAGCTTGCTCTAAGGATGCCTACTGTGCCTCAAAGGTACCATGCTGAAAAAAACAAGTGCTGCTTTCTTTCAAAAGAAGAAGAAACTTGGACTCTACCCTTCTTTAATATATCGGTGACTATTAAATATTTAACATAAAGTAATGCCTAAGGCAATCAAGCAGAAAATGGAAGAGCTAGGTCTAAGTGAAGATTTTAAGAGTGTTAAGCTCTACCAGCTGAAGTTCTGGGCTACATTTTGGCTGTATGCACCTCATGACAGTTCTTAAAATCTAGAGACTCATGACTAAGCCACATACCAAATCCCCAAAGCAGAATCCACACTTCTCTCTCCAAGGGCAGCACTGGGTTTCATTTATCCCCACCAGACATGCAAGTCATAAACAGGTTCCAAATTCAAAACACAGGTGGAGAAGTGTTCTGTATGATATTGGGTAAATCACTTTACCTTAAGGAATTTGTCACAGAAAAGGTAATGAAACCCACTACTCACCTAACTCTCTAAAATTCTCTAAAATTGAATGCTACAGTCATCAGTGTTGTAGTGACAGGTATTGGGTTCATTTTAGAGATTTCTAAACTCTTTGACTGTCAGTGAATTCATAATGCTTGCAAGGCCATTGCAGTATAGCCCCCACTGAAGAAGTGCAGAAGGCGAGTCACACTACTGAGCATAGGTAAAACCCTGTGTACCTCACAGATGTTCACAACTCTAGCAAATACTTCTTGGGCACACTGGTACCATATTCGTGCCACAGCAGCAGCAGCTCCCAATATACAAGAGTGGAGAAGTACCCAAGTCTTCGCCCAGTAGCAATCCTGGATACAACCCAAGTAACACAGCACTTGGAAACAAGGATGAACTGCAAAGCCTTCCCTCTGCTATCAAGATCTCCCTCTGCCAGCATGATGCATCACCTCTGTTTTGCAGTTTCAATCTCCCTTCTTTTTCCAATCCTTTCAAACTCATTTTTTTTCTTTTCAACAGTTCTTCCATTGTTTCTTCACATTCGTCTTTCTGAGACAGTCAGATACAGACTATCACATCTTGAAGAAGACCTGGAAACAACAGACTTCTTTTACTCTACCTGACACGAAAACGGACAGCAAGTAGCTTTTTTTATAAGAGTTATCCCATGCCAAAGTTCCCTATCTCTTCATCAAAAGCAATTTTTTAATGCAAGAAAATAACAATCTTGTTTGAGCTCCATCCATCAGGAACTACAGAAGTGCACAGCGCTCAACATAAGGAACAGCAGCACGTGTCCCACATGCCTGCCAAGTTCTCAAGTTTTCCTGGAAAAAAAAAATACCAGTCACATGTATGCTAACATTTGTTACTTTCTTCACTACAACAGATCTGTTGTTGAATCAGGTCCTTCCAGCCCATGCCAAATTCCCCATTTTTCTCTTTCTTTCTATAAGAAACTAACAGTTCATTTTAAGACTGTCCCCCAACCCCGGAACAAGTAGAATTTAAACTCCATAGGAAGGTTGAGGCAAATATAAAGCTAAGAATCTTTCCAAAGGACACCAAGTACAGAGAACAGTCACATAATGTACAGTACAAAAATTACTTTATTCATTACCACATTTGTTTTCCGGTTTGACAAGTGCAACGCAACTGTATTACCTTATATAGAACAGATACTGGCAAGGCACAGACCTGACAGACAACCAATATTTAACTCTGTGGATTACCTACCACAATGGGACACTGACAAGCAAGAAGAAAACACATTTAAAAAGAGGACAGCTGTTCTTGTTGAATTCGGCAGATATTCAGAGTCCAGAAGTAGAATTGCCCCATACACAAATTTTCATAAGCGTACCCTTATTTAGCGGGACCACATCAGGTCAAGGTAATGCTGCCACACAAGACTAGGAAACTGGCCATTTTTAGGGAGCAAGGCCTCAAGTTCAAACAAATGACATGCCCCAAATGCCCTTCCTTGCTCTCTATTGCTCTGGCTGATTATGAAGAGAAGGAGAACAAAAATATTCAGTGTTCTCAAGCACAACCTAATAAATAGTATCCATTTAGCACTAGCTAATGTTAAAATGTACTAAGCAAAATATGAAGGTTTCTAGTTTTCTATGGCCACTTACTCGTTACATTACAAAATATTCAATCTTAATTAGAATTATCAGACTGTGACCAGGCATCTCATCCTGCAAATGTCAAGGTCAAATACAATAAAAATAAAACAGAAACAAAATAGAGAATACTGTGACCTTCAGTCCCACCAAGAGCTATGACCATTCTACTGCTGGTTTCAAGAAGTCTGGAGGCACTCCTTCCAAAGCTGCATTGCCCTTTGATGCAGCTTTCTGAGTAGAATTCTTAGGCTTAGGAATACAAAAGCTCATAAAGCTAGCCTGCATATCAGGTCCTGTAAGTACTTGTGCTTGGAAATGATGTGGGATGACTGGCTGTCTCCATGTGATAGGGGATTAAAGAGATTCCCAGGAACATGGCAGTCAAGCTTTAGTGTCTGGAGTCATTAAGTATGTGGAACTCCTCATGTGCCACATGGTTCTTCTACCTCAGATGCTCTTAAATGTACCAAAGCTCTGCTTGACACAGTTCTGCTGCAGCTATGCTTCCTGATCATCCTCTGTCTTGATGAGCTTTGTTATGGCCTAGTGGCATTTGTACAGGACTGCTGGAACCAGGAGATCTGTACACTTTGGTGTGCTCTCTGCAGCCACAACTTCTGCTGGACAGGTAGCAGGATACAGGAAAATCCATTCACTCCAAGCCATTTTCTCTGATGACTCTAGGAATAAAGAGAGGGACAAGGCTGTATCACCCCAATCTGACTCTCCTAATCAGAGATGTGTCAGACTGTTGCACAGGTAATATCTCAGCACGCATTTTGTTTTCGAGACAGTCTGAAATTTGTAAGCTGCTACATCCTGATCCCGAAAATGACCCATTTCTCTAATATGAGCTTGTCCTTGTCCCTGCTTTGCTTTACACGATTACAGCTTCAGATCTGTTCCCTTTACAATCACCCAGGGGTATCCCAATATATCTCCCCTCTCCCAAACTCAGACCCCAAAACAGACTCACCAATGTCCAAATGCTGCTTGCTGACCAGAAGGAGGAAGGAAGAACTCTCTTCTCCATGATCTAGGCTGCGTGCCTGGAACATGCCCTCTTTCACATCAGTTGGCAGATGTGTGCAATTCAGTCAGAGGGCTCATAGCCAGTTCTCAAATGGTGATGGCCTGAGGATGAATAGTTGAGTCTTGTCTGCCTCTGAGCGGGGGCCTGCTGGCAGAAGGAGGAAGAGGAGGACTGGCTGTCCCAACGCAAAGAGCACATGCTGGAGTGTTTCAGGCATAAGTACTGTCTGCTACAGGACAGGGACCACGCCAAGATCTGACACTGTCTTTGGAAAGAGCTTGGTCTCTCACACTGGTGGCATGATCTTGACTAGTGGATGTCCCGCTGTAGTGCAAGTTTACCAGAGATCAGAGAACGCTGGAACCCTATGTGGACATACAAGATGTTTCTCCAGAAAGCTGAGTGTTGTCTTTCTCCACCCAACATTCAACCTGGCATATAAGAAAGAACTGAATGGCAAAAATAGTAAAAGTCTGAAAGTTTTTTACTCGAAGTAGAGTAAAAATTTCATCTGGGAGCAAGGGCAGCTATACCTAACCATAGTGTAAGTCTCTTCAGACTTCTCTTCAGACAGGCTCTGCCCTTAATATTGTATTGGTGACCAATCTGTTGGAACACTCCCAGGCAATGAGTTCATTACACTGTGAGACTTTGGCGAAGTTATGATACCATGTGTACTGCTCCCAAATGAAGAAGAGATACAGGTGTCCCCTGGAACCAGTTGACATGGGGTTGCGTGTGACAAATGAGGTCTTGAAGAAGACCAACCAGAGAATTTAAAGGGGTGAGAGAGAGGGACATAATGATGGCACCCAGTATGTCTGTACAGCCTCACAGAAATCAGGCTCTTCCAGTCAAATTTGGTCAATCAAACAGCCAACATGTTACACTGAAAAGCACTAACTGGTTCTCAGATCACCCACTGCGCTCCAGATGGAATTTCTAATGGATCAAAGATTTTGGATAATCACAGCTTTTGGGTCTTAAAGACAACTCTGCAGCTCTCTTACAGAAGAGGGTGGACAGAGATGTTGCTCTGTGATCTGTACAGACCCACACCAGAGGCATGCCCCATCCCTACACTACTCATATTTTTTGAATTCCTGTACAAAAATGCCAGAATCCACTACTGTTTTCATGAACTTCTGCTTCTCTTTCAGAAATTTTTGAATTGTTAATTGCAGCCATCTTTGTTGTTGAATGAACATTTACCACCTCATTGTAGCCTTTAAAAATAGATTTATCAAGAAAATGCCAGCAGAATATTAAGTATAGCTGAAATAATGGGTAGCATTGTAACAGCCTTCCCGAGGAGGTATTGTGCAGTAGTTGCTCACAACAGTGCAAAAATAGAATGACTGTTCTCCAAATCAGTAGCACCCCCAATATGCATTGCTCATCCCTCACCACAAGAAACACTTCTGTCTTATACAGCTGGACTCTTTCTTAACTCGATTCTATTTGTCAATGCTACATTTACTCAGATGTGTTAGCATCTTCTGTTGTTTCTTTCTTTCTTTCTATCATTCTTTTTCTATTTTTTTCCACTATCTATATTTATCTAGGAGTAAAACTCCTACCAAATAAAATGTTATTGATTGCCTGGGTCACCTGGAATCCTGTTTTCAGTGAGTGACCCAAAGAGGATTTTTACAGGAAAGCAATTAAGAAATGTATGTGTGAGTACTACTGCAATGCAGGTGCAGGGAGAGCAGTGGGAACACTCTCCAGACACCATTCACAGTCAGCTTACACAGTAACTAACTGGATGCTGTTTCATCACCTTGAACTCCTAAAAATTATCTTCATATTTTACAGATTTCGTAGAATTTGAAGCTCTATCTCCTGAAACCTAAGCACAATGCCTCAGTGGATGGCTTTGTACTGCAATGAGTTTCACTGTAAGGGACTAAAAGCTGCCAAGCACCATAAAGCTCTGAGAAACCAAGAACTCTCAGGGGACCCTCTGGGATGTGAATCTAAGGCAATGGGCATTTCTCTTCACAACCTGGCTTACTTTCCTTTCACTGACTATCAGGTTGTTCTCGTATTACAAGAAGAAAAAATAAACTGAAATACACAAAACAACTTCACATTTTGGCTACAAAAATAAATCAAAAACAAACCTGAGAAATTAGTCTGCCCACAAGGCTAAAAAATCCATGTACCTTCAGCTAACTGCAAATTTCTATGCCCTACACCTACAAAGACACACTGTTTCTCTATCAGAGTGCCAACTGGATCATTCACTGCTAGTGCCTCTTCCTCCTCAGAGGCACCACTACAGTGGCACAGATGTCGCTTCACATGAATTTTTCTGTAACCTGAACTTTTCCTTGGTGTAACAAGTTTATCCATTAGATTTAACAGTGTATTTCTCTCCTCTTTTTTTTTTTTTTTTTTTTAATCTGCCAGATGCAAAGACCTATAAAACCCTCAGAAGAATTAAAAGATGTGTTCTATTGTGATTATTGCTTCCAAGGGTTTTTTGCTACTGTCCAAAATAAACAACAGCCACTAGAACTAAAAGCTAGAAACAACATTTAACATCCGAATTTAACCAAGTGACTCCTCTTCACTTGGCCAGGAGCTGAAAAGGTCACTACAGATAAGAAGAGTGAGAATGAGGTTTTAATTTCAGAATTTCCCATGCCATCCCAGCTCCAGATGCTTGTGGTCAACGAGTCCAGGGATGAGATGCCCACTGTAAGACTGGACAAGAAGAGAAGTATTTTCTCTGTAGAGGTGCTACACAATGCAGCTGGGATTGCTTACACACAGCTTACACAGCCTGAGACTCATTCACCAAAGGGGAAAACACAGAGGGTGCCTAAGTATAGACAAACTAATTTCATCCACCTCATTTTTTTTTTTTACATATCTAAAAGAACAATATATTTTAAATAAAGTGTACAGTCCTTATTTTAAATTATTTCAAATATATTCAAGTAAAATCAAGATTCTATATGAGTAAGTTATGTTAGAAAACAAAATAGCAGCAGCTAAGTCTCACAGAAGTTCTGTCTATGCAAGTAATAATTTTTTGCATACAAGAACTTTTAATTAAGACTCAGTTCTCAATTATGATATGTATCACTAGCTCCCATGACTTTACTTATATGCTGAGTGTACAGATCAGGACTATGGGTGTTTTTTTTTTTTGATTCACTGCATAACTGTCCTAGACCTAAATTTGATAGGCATTTTTTACTAGAAAAAGTCTTCATGAGCAGATGTATTTTTTCTTTTGAAAAGAACGCTTTGAAGTGCTGCTAATAAATGAGACACTTAGAAAAAAGCATTTGAAATAGTGTAGATAATTACCCTTTTAGCATCCTACCACTATTGCCATTTATGTAACTTCTGATATATAGTCAAGAATAAACTACTGAATTACAAGTTGGAAGTCTGAAAGGTTATATTAACTTTCTAAAATTAGTACATGCTATTAAAAAAAAAAAAAAACATTCTGCCAGAAGGGAAAAAAAAAAAACAACCAAGAGGAAACAAACAAACAAAAAAACAAAAAATCACCAGAACTAAACCTACCAGGTACATCTGAAAAGAAAATAAGTGGAGACACTCCACACCCACACAGGGCAACTTCTGAGCTCATTCGTAAACAGTTCACAGTTCTATATACGGATGACATCAGCAAAAAGTATTTTCTGGAGTCATGGAAGGAATGAGCTTTACTAAGTAGAGCTGCTATTCACATATCATTAAGAAATATACCACACAAAATCCCCTGTGATCAAGACCTGATATTGGTAGGTTCTGTATGAAGAAAAAGTCTGTATCCTAAGCTGCTTACTGCCTAAGCAGACAGACTATAATCAGTGTGGTGTGAACACAGTCTGTGCTATAGCACAGCATTCAAGCTAGCTCAGTTCTTTTATAGCTATGTTACCCATTAAAAAAAGAAGCAGGCATGAAACTGGACCTAAATCTCGGTATCCAGTCAATTATTGATGTACCATTTTTCTGTCTACAGTGCAGAACTTTTCTTTATCTTGCAAGCTTCAATTTTCCTGAAATTTTAGGTGTAAGCTTTTTCTATGCTGCTCATTTCTTGCAGGGAAAGATACTGTATTCCAAGATTTGACATAATACAAACCTGAGCACTAAGCAGTACAGGGCAGACTCACAAAAGAACTCAGAGGTGCTGAAAATGGAAAAACAAAAACAAAAACAAAACAAAAAAAAAACTTCCATTCATTCTCTAATACCCATAATTCTTCGTACTGTGTCAAAATAATTTATTGCTTGAATTCTGGAGTAATAACTTGATGACTAGCTACAGCCCTATCATCTACATGAGCATGGCATGCCTGTTAAACCATGTAACAATGTTGAAACATGCCATTCTCTCTACCCTGAAAGCTCACAAAGCAGCCATATCAGTGACTGTCCTCCTACAAGGAGTGGCTTTTCATGCCATTTCTAGAGTTTTGTTTATGTAAAAACTCAACTGTAGCAAATATACGGCCTGCTCAATGTGCTTACTGTAAAACTTAATCAGGTACGGAATGATAATAGGAGTCAGGTGCTGGCCCAAAGACTGTTTACCAAATTTAGAAAGAAATCAGATCAAGCTCAGTTCAGCACTCCAGCCAGTTCTCAGCATTCCTACCAGATCACATCAAATGCCAACTGATTATGATTCATCATATCTTCATTAGTAATGGCACTTCATGTAAGACCAGAATAATGTGAAGAATTACTGATACATTTGCCCACCAGTAACCAAGGTTCTGTCTAACTCTTCATTTGACCTTAAAATCAAATATAAAGTGAATGGTGGCATGACCTTGTTCATGTGGAAGTCATGGAATGAGAAATAAATTGAGCCAGCAGTAATTCTGACATTTCTCAAAGGAAAAACAATTAGTGAATGTTTAAACTTCAAATGTGTAAGGCAAGTAATATTTAGTACTTAGAATTAAACCTTGAAATCCTTTCCAATATTTTTGAAAAGAGATATATCTTAAACATGTTATAGCAAGAGAATTCATAGAGGATATGCTATTAAAAAAAAAAAAAAACAAAAAACAAAAAACAAAACACAAGAACCAGGTTAGCATTCCCATAAATATTACATTAATTCTACCCAGGTATTCCATGACAAATTAGGTTAAATAAATTCTGACCTATCCCCAGATCTCAAAAGAGCAGCCACCTACTATGCACAACTAAGTAAGGCACTCTTCTTATGCTGATTTGTGTATATATATGCCTTTGTGTATATACATGCCTCCCACTTCCTGGTCAAGGGATCTCACAATTTACATAGGCAACTGCATAAGCACACACACACACACACGAAGGTAAATGGCAGCCTTCTTTAGGTATCTTGTAAAAGACAGAGAAGACCATTTGTATCCCAAACATCTACATTAAGCAGTAGCTGTACACATGCATCACACATATAGGCAATGGGCAGGTTTTGGTAGCAGGAGGATGCGCAGAGGATACCAGCAGCATCTCCCACCCTGCACGATGCACCCTGAGGATCCTCTGAGTGATCCTCTGGGTGGGGAACTCTCTGCCTTCACAATGCAGAAGATGAATTTAGGGCTGTAAGCTTCAATCTCAAGGACCAGTAAACTAAAGTCTAAGAGACAGAGTACTGTCAAACTACAATTTCAGGTGAAAGTAGGGAAATAAAAAAAAATAATTCACTTTCTCGCAGGACTCTGCTGATGCAATTTAGCATTTTATCTTAAGAATGATGGGGGAAAAACACTATATAAAGCCCTAGCTATTTATGGTTTGCATTCACTCTGCTCAGAGGAAAAATTGTGCTGACTACTACCAT
The DNA here is from genome assembly GCF_019232065.1 of Centrocercus urophasianus. Lineage (NCBI taxonomy): Eukaryota > Metazoa > Chordata > Aves > Galliformes > Phasianidae > Centrocercus > Centrocercus urophasianus. Next base: position 10,144,892 of record NW_024884697.1, on the reverse strand, counting down.
GGTAAGACATTAATATGTTACTTGTTATACTGACATGCTTTCTAGTAAAAACTTTACAAACTGAAATAATGTTGCTAAACTTCTGTTATTTATGATTCTAAGGCATTGTATTCCTATATGACACATAATTATTCATGCCCTAAGCACCTTCTTGACAGTGTGCTTCTTAAATTACTTTTTATAGATTAAATAACTTTCGCCAGCAAATCATATCTTCTGGTATGTAAGCCATGCAAATGAAGCCAAAGAGAGCAGTGTGCAATTCAGACGAACAAGCAGGTCATTAGGAATTTCAGCACTGAGGTTCATGCTCCCGTCTCCTGCACCCTGTGTGACCAACCCCTCTGCACCTCTCCTTCTGGGATCTGTGTATTCTTCTCAGTACTCCTCTCATTTGACCTAATTTTCCCTTCTGCATCGCTTCAGTTATACCTAAGTGCCTCTCAGCTGCCCATTCTTATTCCCTGTAAGTGGCAGATCCACATACTTGTCCCTTGAACTACTAGCCTCCTTCATGTCCCTTTCTATGTTACGTGATCTTGATGTGTTTGGTCGCTGGAAGGCAGTCTGAACTTATTCACCCAGTTCGTTGGCCAGCCAGAAGGTGTATCTACTAGGTGTATCAGATTAGATCCTGCATTGTCTTCCAGGTGCTGGTGCCTAAAAGAACCATCCTACGTCCTTAACAATCAGGCTATCTTCTGTTAGAGAAAAGTGCAGTTCATAGCACCCTGTCTAGCTAAGACCAAGCTTAACCTGCTGAGGCTGAAGTTTCAGTAATGACCAGTCTAATGTCAGAACTACAGTAGGATTTCTTAATAGTCTAGAGTTGTATTCCCCTCATTTGAGTGGTTGTTACCACACTAACTCCATCCTTCTGGGAAGAGAATGGATCTTGACTGTTCTTTTTTTCCTCTCTAGCAATTACGGTGTTTGAGTGGGGCATGGGAAACCAACTGCTTTGCTACTTTTGCCGCAAAATCACATCTGGGAAACTGCAATTAGGAATCCTACTTAAGCTTGTTGACTCATTAATTGTTTAATCTCCAAACATCATTTTGTCCCTCTTCCCTACTACACCTCACAAAATTCATAGAACCACAGAATGGTTTAGGTTGGAAGGGACCCTAGTTCCAAACCCCTGCTATAAGCAGGGGTATGTCCCACTAGACCAGGTTGCTCAAAACCCCATATAGCCTGGCCTTCAATGCTTCCAGGGAAGAGGCATTCACAGTCTTGCTGGGCAACCTGTTCCAGTGTATCACAGTAAAGAACTTATTCTTAATATTTAGTCTAAACCTACCCTCTTTCAATTTAAAACTATTTCCCCTCACCCTGTTGCTACATGTCCTTATAAAAAGTCCCTCCCCAGCTTTCCTGTAGGCCCCCTTCAGGTACTGGAAGGTTGCTCTAAGGTCCCCCTGGAGTATTCTCTTCTCTAGGCTGAAGAGCCCCAGTTCTTTTCAGCATGTCCTCGCAGCAGAGATGCTCCAGCCCTCTGATCATCTTCATGGCCCTCCAATGGACCCACTCCAACAACTTCATGTCCTTCTTGGGTTGGGAGCTCCAGAACTGGATGCAGTACACTACGTGTGGTCTCATGAGAGCAGAGTAGATGCACAGAATCACCTCTCTCGACCAGCTGGTCATACTTTGGCCTGCTGTAACCCAGTAATCATTCATCAACCAACACTCCCAAATTCTTCTCCTCAGGGCCGCTCTCAAGGCATTCTCCAATCTGTACCTATGCCCTGATTGCCCCAATCCAGGTGCAGGAACTTGTTCTTGGCCTTGTTGAACTTCATGAGGTTGGCATGGGCCCAACTCTCTAGCTTGTCCAGGTCCCTCTGGATGACATCCCTTCCCTCTGGCTTGTCAGCTGAACCACTCACCTTGGTGTCACCTGCAAACCTGCTGAGGGTGCACTCAGTCCATGGTGCCCACAAAGATGTTAAATAACAAAGGTCCTAACACCGATCCTTGAGGATTGCCACTCATCACTGGTCTCCACTTGAACACTAAGTGGTTAAAAGCAACTCTCCAGCACAACCATCCAGACAATCCTTTATCCAGTGAGCAGTCCATCCAACAAATTCATTTTGTCTTTGCTTTTAACTTTTAAGGCACCGCTAATGACTGGGTTACCGATAAAGGGCACCACTCAGTATGACATAATTCGGTTTACAAAGATCCTGGATGGGGACAGACTCCTGATTAATATGGATATATTTTTTTTTCAATGCAAAGTAACGTTAGGTATTTGACCTCTGTCTTATTTCCCCACAGTGTTTGTCAGAATGGCTACTTTTACATGTTATTCTTACAAGATGATTTTAGAAGTAACTTTATATGATGCATGCACATTCTGGAGCACATAAGTAATAAAACAACGTCCAGAGTTTCAACATTCAGAGCTCCATTTCTCATTTTGGTGTTTACACTCTAAGCAGATGTTGATAATTTAGGAATTATTCTAGAGGAGCTACAGAAACACCTGGAAATATGGAAAACAAATATTACTGAATAAAGGTCAGGTGTTGAGCAATTTAGTCATCTTCTCAGAATGTAAGGAGATTTCTGATACTAGAGAGTTGTTTAATTTTGAGTGAAATGCTTAATGAAGTTCAACTACTAGAAGATCAAGCTGGAAACTTATACTAGAAATGAAGGGGGGGTTTTTAAGGGTTTAAATAATTAACTGGGGAACACTTCACTTATCATGAATCACTTGCTCTTAAGAACTTTAAATCAAGTTGAAGCATATTTCTAAAAGACAACCTTGAGCAAGGAAAAAAAAAAAGACAACGTTACAGCTTTCATGAAAAAGAAACCTATCTATGAAAATTATACAGCAGGTACGATGTGGGGTCTAAAAAGCTATGAATTCTAAGATCAGACATGTCCCAAAATGTCAGCTAACAAAGTCCAGATTTGGCTGAACACTCATGGATAAATTCACGTGTCTAGAATCAATGCTTCTGTAACTCTGAGCGTAAGAATGAATGTTATTATAGTATATCCCATACGGCCTTGGAAAAACATACAATGGAAAAGAGAAAGTAGTTCAAATCTAGCTCTAAAACTATGTAATTGGTCAGATAAGAAGAAAAAAAAAAAAAGCTTCTGTTAAAGGCAAGTCATAGATATTCTCTACATTTTTAAAGGAGGAGAAAAAATGTTTGTCCATTGCAGTACCTTCTTAAGCCCAGACTCAAGCAAATATTTTCACGTCTTTCAAGCCTTAATCAAAAGCAGTTGGCCAGAACCAAACAGGCAGTTTTTGCAGCCAGTTTCCTAAAAAGCCTGAGAAGTCACTTTCAATGAGCTCTCTCTGCCAGTTAAGGTTATTTTGCAGCCTTAGGCTCCATCTGAATTGGTCACTGTAACAGAAATGTCCAGGCAACATTGACAGCAAGAATATTTGTTTCAATCTACTGCCTGTCATATTACTTCATCGCACTCTGTACAATACACAGAAGGGCCAACATTATCTTCATTTCCTTGCCTTGATATTCCTGTAAAATGTACCACTGCCATAGTGCTGGCTTGCACGTGAACACAGAGCTAATCACATCTGTGAACATCCCCTGCCTGTCACTTGTGCAGGGAAGCAACAGAGTGAGCAAGATTTGTCCCATATAGAGGTCTCACAGGAGCTGGAAGCAGATCACAAACACAAATCAGGATGACCGCTGACCTCACCACATTCTGAGCTAAAGGCAAAACTGGTTCTTTTGTTTTAGCCTTCCCACAGTAACCCTTAGCATGTCTTGTAAAAGCCCACAAAAATATCCCCAGGTTTAAAAAACAGAGTGCAAGCAGTGGAACATTACTATCCTGTGCCAGATTTACATGGGAGGTATTCAGAGGATAACTCAAAACCTTCACCTCCTTCTGCTCCAAATACAGAGGGTTCTCTTTTGAACCACCCTGCTCCAACAAACTTACAGCAACATGTATATAGTTTAAAAAAAAAAACAAAACTAGCAACAAAAGTCTTACAAATACACAGCACTGCAGGCGAGATTCTTCCCTGGGGAGAGGATGAAAGAGCAACATGTGAAAGATGTTTGTCATGTCATTTTGTATAGTACTCAAAGCACTCAGAAACAATAGTGATGAGGATGGTATAAAAACCTTAACATACAGAACTGAAAATAGCACTTGAATAAAAGCAAAAGGAATTAAATATAGCAAGACCAAGAAAGTGCTTTTAAGAAGCTCTGTTTTTTCATGTAAATTTAAAAGAAAAAGAAAAAAAAGAGTCTCTTCTAAGAATCCTCTCAAATTCCAAATTTGTCTCCATTATCTGCTGACTCAGAGACTTCACAAGACACTCTGGCTGGGAAACTGCAGGGGTTGCTTCCGACATAATACAGAATTGATGTACCACTGAAGGATGTAGCAACACCACTGAAACAGAGCATCCTCTCAGCCTACAGGGTTTCTAGCTATTCTCTTATGCTCCATATTTCCTCCCCCAGCCAAAATCTCATTTTCTCTTATGTAGAATTCATTTCTATACTAGTTTTATAAACAAGCAGATAAAAAGGATAAATAAATTATTCCCTGGGAAAGTGGCTGAGCAGTCAAATGGCAGAGTGTAATGGATATCTGATCATATAGGCATACATTTTAACAATGAAGTGTAAAGGGAAGCCAGACACTCATAACTCACTGTATAAATATGTATGAGGGCAACTTAAAAAATTGCTCACTCAGTTCGGGCACTATGTATTTCAGCATGTGAACTACCGCACAGTGGTTCACGTGCTCCTATGGGGAAAACAGCACAGATGCTCTGACATTCTCGGGCTTCCACTATTCACTAAAAACAGTGAAAGCATCATTCTTCAGTTTGAACTGGTTATTGGTATGCCATTCTAGCCCTGAGATGCTGAAATCAGTCTTCAAATATAAGCTGTTAAGTAGTCAAAACCAAGACAAATACTGGTTGGCCTGTTTTAATTTTGTTCAGATTCTTGGATTTCTGCAATAATTAGATTAGGATGGGTCTCCAAATGGTTTTAGATACTGCTACCGCATAAGGTAAGAAAACAATACAAAACAACAATGTAGTTTATCTGCAGCTTCTCAAAGGAAAAACAAAACAAAACAAAAAACCATGCAAACAAAAAAGCAATCTATAAAGTTAATATACACAAACTTCTTTTCCTCATAGAAGCTCAACATCCACGACACTCCACTTTCCAGTAATCTATGCTTCATTCTCAGTTGAAGTCTATGTAAGAAATATTTTCTACAACCTGTTTCTGAGCTTAGCAGTGATCTCCCACCAATTTCCTCATTTCTGTAAATGGAGCAGAAGTTTTACAATGTAAGGTCTAAAAAACTGCACTGAAGATATGTCTCTTCCTATGGTGGTGCAACACAGCACTAAAGAATTGAGGTGAGCTCGCGGTCAGAACACTGTGTATGAAGGTTGAGAAATGAGCTGTGCTTTCACCTGTAGACCAAAGGATTTTGGAACAAGGAACTGCGAAGGGCTACTGGGTTGGTGAGTCCTGAACGTCACAACTATTACAAACTACTACAACTTGGCAAAACCAAAAATAGGCACTCTGCTATTGTTTAAGAAATCTTTAAGAGATTCTCTTATTTAAGGAATCTTTAAGGGATTTTTAGATATGGGTGAAAAAAAACAACCAACCTTTCAATCATCGTTAGGGGGTAGTGCTGTTCCAACCCACTCATCAAGCAGCTGGAAGTGGTTTTCCTCTTTTCTTAATCCATACACTCTCAGAAGACAGAGAAGCAGAGGACATCCAGCCAAACCGCTGAAGAAAAAACCTCTCCTGCTTTTAAAAGAGCTGTAATCTACTTTTCCTCAACCTATTTAGGAATTAAAACCAGTTGATTCACACTCATACACAAACACATTTAGGTTAGAATAAATAAAGCTTTCACAGTCGTAGTCCTGTATTAAGACACACATTCTGGACAACAATCAGCAAAGTCTGTGAGTGTATGAAGAGGCAGCTGGCAAGCAAAGTTTTCAGAAGCGTCCACATGAAAATCTCACTAGCTGCCATTATATCTTTCAGCAGAGCAGCAAAAAGCAGAGCTGATGGCCCTTGGTCAAGTAATCAAGGATTGCAAGATCATATTCTGATTTTGTAGCACTTCCTTAATCTCCAAAGGGATTATCTGTTCCAGTTACTACCCAAAGTGATTAAGTCACAAGCACATCACAAATAAGAGATCAAATCTGCTGTCCTTATGTACAGAGAACCATCACAACATGCAAATCACTACACCATGTAGTGGTTACCATGTAAGTGGTCAGATAGGAGTAAAGAAAGAAATTAATTTATTCTTTTGCCATCCAATGAAGAAACATCAAAATCAAGACATAAAATCCATCTCTAGTTTTGTTTTATCATCATTTAAATGGATTGGAATTTTAATATCTATAAAGTATCACAGAATCCTGAGAGTTGGACGGGACTCCGCTGCAATGACCAGGGACACCACAGCCAGATCAGATTGCCCAGAGCCTGGTCCTCCGTCACCCTGAAAGTCTCCAAGGAGGAGGAATCCATCACATCTCTGGGCAACCTGTTCCACTGCCTCACCACCCTCACTGCAAAAGACTTTTTCCTTGTACTTAACCCACGTCTACCCTCTTTAAGCTTGAAATCATTTCCTCATATTCTGTCACCACAGACCCTGCTAAAGAGCATCTCCCCTTCATTCCCATAGCTTCCGTTTAGATACTGGAAGGAATGGTATCCTTCAATAATTTGATGGTATCCTTCAAAACTCATTTATTTTTTTTTAACATATGTACTTTTAAAATTGTTAGAGAGAATTTTACTTTTATCCTCTATTGCTTTTGTATTTTTTAAGCAAATACCAACAGATACAGAGCTTATAGGGAGTCATCTATGATCAAACGAAAGAATCTTAGAGTTTATATCATAACAATCAAATCAAATTTTATTTAATTACAGGGAAACAAAGATTCATTGGACCATCTTTCTGATCTACTGAAGCATCAAAATTTTGGTCTTATTCTTATAAGTACCTCATATTAAAATCAAAGAGTTAACTAATTTATATGTAGACTCAACGCTCTTAATTTCAGTTTTGTTTTCATTTTGCGGCGCTTTGTTTTGCTTTCCATAGGATAGGATGCTGACACTGAAAAAGAAAACTACTCCCGAGGCAATTTTCACATCTTCATGTCTATTGCTAGTCATTCCAGAAATGTAATATATATATTTACATTTGTTTAGCAAATACTGATGTTTACTTATCAAGTGGTCAAAAGCAGTCTGGCAGTGACTAAATGTTGTGGTAAGTGTACACAACAATCTTCTCTTTTACAGCGGATCCACAAAGTTTCTCAATTCTTGTAGTAACTGGGATATTCAGAAATTTCTGCATGAATGGCTGCAGGAGATACGCAGAACGACCTACTGTACACACGTTCCAAAACATACAAATAGTTCCTAAACAGCATGCCAGATACACCCATCTCCTCATGCATGCATAAGGGCCCAATGCTAAGGGCTGCCACGCCGGCGCTGCCCAGGTCTCTTAAGTCTGACACGTGTACCACTACGTAGAGTCCTGCTCAACAAATATCTTCCTCTTTACCTTCCAAATCCACACCACACCAATACACGAGTGACCTTCCCAGCCAGAGATCTGCTGCTCTGTGGTGTGCAGAACTTCACACTGCAGCTGCGTAAATGCAGAATTACTGGCATCCTCCAACTCACCACTTCTGAAGAATATGTAACCTGGGACAATCAACATGTTTTACAAAAAGCAAAAACATCTGAGTACACCACGGTCACTTAATTATTTATGGTGAATGTGTGGCATTCCTACTAAAGAAGAGAAGGAAAAAAAAAACCCCTCATCTCACCTTCTCCTCACCTTCATCCTATTACTTGTCTCTTCCACAAATACAAGAAGTAATCTGTTAGCACCTGTGATACATATGGCCATCTTCTTTTCCCCTTCAATAAACATTGACTGTTATTTTGAAAATGCATGCAGCAAACAAGCAATACTCCAGGCTTACTGCCCTTGGACAAGGTATGCGTATTACTGTGTGGAATTAGGAAATACCAAATAAAATGATCTGGTCAGAAATTTAAATAGCTTTTAAGTGAACTAAACCATGCATCACAAGGCAGCAGAAAACAGAAAATAGCCCCACCAGATTCAGCTCCTACACTGCAACCCCAGAGAACAAAAGACAGCTGTGATGGTGACTGAGGTCAAGTTGCATTTATAGTCAATACAAAACAAACTCTGGCCTCAATCCCTGGTGAGGGATCAACAGTGCTCAACGGTCCCACTGCTCTCCCCAGGGTTCTGTGCTAACCAACTATTGAAATTTCACTCTGTCAGAGGAAGTTACAAAAGGATCATTGTAATTCAGTGATTTCCTACTCTCCCATATCCTCTTAAAATCCCAGTCTTGACATGTTTGTCTGTAGGTGTACACAATGGCATCCCAAATAGATACTGCCTATAGTAACCTAATATTGACTATTGTGTATTAAAGCTTCCATTTTTTCAACGTTTTATGGTTTGAGAAGCTCAACATATTAATATCCTAGCACACAGTTTTCAAAAACATTAGGCAGCCATACTTCCTAATGAGATTGATGATGGCAGAGGAGAGCTATGAATTTCATTAATTCAAAATCAACTTCAGCACTCTAATTTAAAAATGATTTGGATGCTTGATCCCAGGGCTTACTGCTCAAAACCATCAAGCACCTATAATTCTAACATCAGGACAAGATAGAGTTGCTCAGCATTTATATAAATTATCAATGAAACAACAAAATTTTAGAAAATCCAAAAAACGTTCCTAGTTTCTCAGGTAAATCTCATGTAGGTTTGTCAACCCCTATTTTCAAATAGCTTTTGGAAAATTTGGTTAGGTAAAAGTCTTAATTATTATATAGGTTTCTCTTTCATTTATTATATATGGAAAAATCATTTGCCTTCATTCTAGGTTAATCTAATACTGATCTTAACCACTCTGTAAATCAACCAGTAGAAGAGTTCCTTTTTACTGCTAAACTGAAGATTTCATATTAGATTACATTAGAAAACTCTCATCTTAGAAATTCATGATTATAGAAATTTATCCAAGGCTGATACACCTGCTTGGCAAAACCCATACGTTTACCTGCACTGCAGCTGATGGGTGATTCTTAAAACCCAAATCTGACAAAAGAATCAGAATTGTGCTCAGGATGCAAAAATATAACTCATGGCCACCTTGCTGCCAGACAACATGACCATGACAACAACCTTACGTATGTTTCACTTATAAGCTGCTTTTTCAGCTACTGTGACACAGCCACCTAGAGTTTCTCTTCTGCTTCTTACATCAGCTGTATTGCAGCACTGCTCCATTTTGAACAGAGGTTTGCAATAGTGATTTACCACAGAGTTTTTTTTTTTCAAATTGTGCAACTGTACTTCATAGCATCATTCATCTCAATTGTTTTGTGGGCAGCAGATTACACATAATTTCTTACAGTAGTGGTTCTTCTTTGTATCTGAATTCTATGCATCTTTTATGTCTTAAGATAGCATTGATTTAGAGTTGAGTACAAAAATGCAATCAAAGATCATTTCAAATAAAATCTCAGCCTTTTGTGCTCTAGAAGACTGAAAAACAGCAAATCCTTCCCAATAACTCTTCATGCTGGACATATTGGATGCCCCATCCCTGAAGGCATTCAAAGCTAGGCTGGATATGGCTCTGGGCAGCCTACTATGGCGGTTGGCAGCCCTGCCCACGGCAGGGGGTTTGAAACTAGATGATTGTTATGGTCCTTCTCATCCCAGGCCATTCTGTGATTCTACGATTCTGTGATAATTATAAATAATAAATCAGAAATACAAAACAAGAACACGGAGTAGCCTGAAAGATAATTTTCAGGTGGATAATAGTTTGCTACACATCAAAGACAAATACCTTGTTTCTTTTTATTCAATACAAGTAAAATTCTGGGAGGTAAATAAACAGAAGAAGAAAACCCAAGCAGTTTTAGAAAAAAACTACCCTCCGTAAATTGCTCCCATAAATGGTATAAGAAAAGCCCTTGGTACCTTAAAATACAAAGAACAGAATGAAGCGTGTTACATATTCAATTCTGCCCATGAACACAGAGCAATCCATAGTAGATTCAGTCAGCTTTTATACTGTCTTTAGTGACAGCAGATTCTGAGCCTGAACAAAAATCTCCAAACATAAGCAATCTCTTTCAGCCTATTTACATCTTACATTTGTTCAGACAAGTGATCTTGTCTGAAATAGAATAGAAAAAAACCAAACTGAGAAAGATGTAGAAGAAAAATAACAAGGTAACACAGAAATGTGTTTTGGGGCAGATAGCTCCATGGATTCTCAGAGAAAAATCTAGAGCAAGGATAATAATCACAAACACTAACTACTGTCCTTGTGGAATGTAAGAAATTGTCTGGAACTATTCAAATGCAAATATTTGGCCACAGATATTAAATAAATGCTTAAATAAAACCTTCAGCAGACAGTACGGTGAAATTATCAGGATGATGCATTCTGTGCGAGCTTACCTCTCCCAGCCAGCGGAGAGAATCTACATCTTTAAAAAGCCTCCAATACCAGCAGAAAAAAAACACTTTTCAACTAATGGAAAAGCCCCTATTTGCCATGCAGCTTGAAAAATAAAAAGAAAAAAAAAGACACCATCAAAGAGATCACTGACTTGATTAGAATACTATCTCAAAACTGATATGGGAAATCTGTAGGGCCAGGTAGTTACATAGGAAGAAAATGAACAGGAAAAATACACACTAGAACTAAAAAACTTATTCCTTTATCTTTTATTTATGCAGGATCTCTGTCAGCTGTCAAAGTATACTTTTCAAGGATCAGGCCAATACTGTATAATTAGCAATTATATCGTTCTAAGTCATATTGGTATATGATCCTTATTACTACCAAAGACAAATGCACTATTTTTAATGGATTTGCACTCAGATCATCTTCCTGAGGAACAGACATATTATTAGTTTAATACTCTGTATGATTTTATTACCATCAAGGATTTTATTATCAGTGGGGAACTACAGCAGAGAGACTGAGATTTATTTCAGGTTTCTAGAGAACCAGGCACTGATCACCTGAGTGCCTGCCACTGCTTTATCTAGTCAAATATCTTAAAATCTACATCATCACACATTCCAAACATCCCATGGAAAATACTGAAACTATGTGTAGATTTTCCAGTTAAGAACAGGTGTGACTAAAGGCAGTGATATTATCACTGACATATCTCACTGCTGTATCAAATAAGATGTATCATATACCTCTGTTGCCATGACCATAGTGTACAGATCCCTTTACATGTACTGCTGTATATAAATGACTCTATATAAGTGAGCTTTCATAAAGTGACGTACTGGTCTGTCTTAATTGACTAAAAAGGGCTTATGCAGCCTACCTCCAACTCTTCCTCCATTCACACTGAAATACTAAAGTCACCACAAGACTCAATACTGATAAATATTGAGGCTTTTTTCTTTGTCCATTAAACACCATGTATAGCAACAACTTCATTTATTGGGGGTTCTGTTATTTGAGCTACAGAACGAAACGTTTAAAAATAAAAGGAAGAGGCACGACAACACCTTCATGCTCAAATGTGTTTGAAACACTGTGAGATTATCTATGGAAATACATACAAACCACAGGAATGTATACTGTGATACAAAAGAAAATTTTCCAGATCGATGTTGAATGTACTCTAACATACCAGTAAGGACCCAACCCACAGATCAGGAGAGTTGCTTAAAGTCTGTTCTGACACAGTAGAGAAAAACTGAACCTCCTGTGCTAATGTTATGAAGCAAGCATGCTCTAAATAAGACAACAACCATGAAAAGATGACATTTTATATATTTAACATGCTAAATACATTTGGATTAAAGACTTTTTTTTTTTTAATTCAGAAATTCTTAATATTATCTTAACTTAGCTACTTAAGTATACACTTTCTCCAAAGTTTTTTGTAATAGAGATTGGCAAAAAAAAAAAGAGAGGTATATAAAAACTTATTAAACCAAGTACATTTGTTTCCTTTGCGAAGTGGAGCTATATAGCATGATGAAGGATAACAAACTGCTTTAATGAGCTGTTGAGACTTTTCAACTAACATCTGCGCATCATTTCTGGCTTGAGAAGCACCACTGAGGAGCCTGCCAAAGCACCGACTTCTGCCCCATTTGCATCGCCTGTGGGATAGGCAGCTTGGCTGGGGAAGGAAGAGGTAAAGCAAAGAGCTAATTAGTGAGTAAGCCCTTTGGGTCAGAAAGCCTGCTGACTCAATGCTAAGTCACAGACAGTGCTGGGCTCCAGCAGCAGGGGTTATGTGTGACAGAGCCAGCTCAGAACAGCACCTCCTTGCTATACTCTGCAGGAAGCCCCAGCAGTCTCCCTCCTTAGGTGCCAATCTAACTGGAAGGGATGTCGGAGGAAAAGAGGGAGAGGAGAGCAGAGTTCCTCTGTGGAGACTGCACAGCGAGAGCTAAGGACATACATAACTTTTCTTTCACCCATGACTTCTGCGAGCATAGGGGAATGGGATCATCCCTGTGAAGGGAGCAAACTCACTCCTTTCTCCAATAGGATGAACAGCTGATACTTTCTCCTCCTGCAGTCAGGGTAACGGCACCAGCTCTGGTCCTCTTCCATTTCCTGTGGTGGAGCTGTGGCCAGTAACAATCTTTCCTCTGCATCTGTGGCAGGGCTCTGAAGGCAAAACATCTCCAATTCCCAGCGCAACTTTCATAAGGTCTCTTCTACTTTCAAAGATACGTTTCACATAAAATACAAAACACCACTGCAGTGTGCAGGTTAGAGCAGCAGGGGAAAACTGAGGGATCATCACAAAATCTGATCATTCTACCACCTCTCCCATTATAGGCTATCTGCATTTATTAAAAACAACCAGAGTGTCCTATGCTAGGATATATAATCTCACAAGGTGTAGCTGCAATGGAAATTCTCATGCAGAAGTACCAATACTACAGACTGACAAAGCTTGGTAGTTTGTTAGGCAACTGGATGGAACTACTCAGCAGTCTTCCATTCCTAATTCTTTTTTGCCTCTTTCCTCACATTTCTTCGCTAGACAGATTGCTCTTTACAACAAGCAATCACAGAAAAACTTTGCAAATGCTTCTGAAAAACAAGAACATACTAAATTCCCTTGTTTCTTAAGCAGTTCTAAGAAAGACAAATCATGGCAGTGTATGTGTACAACTTCCATAGGCAAAACTCCATTGCAAACCTTTAGAACACAGCTCTAACACATGGAAATGTAAGATCTACAGTCAACTGGCAATACTCCTCTGAAGGAAACACAAGATATTCCACACTATATTGTGAATTTGATAATACTTATACAAAGTTTTCCTGAGTAATCGATATTGGCATGTGAAAATAAAGCAAACCTCAGCAGGACACATAAAATTAATGCACTTCCAATGTAATTCCAGCCAGTAGAGCATACATCAGCACAGACATGGAATTCTTGGCTGTCTTGTTTGACATAAGCGAAGCAGAAATTATGTGTTGTTGCAGGTGCTTTGCAAACAAACATGATGCCCAGCTGATTGTTAACAGACAAACTTTTTTTTCAAAGGCAAATGAGCGAAAGAAGATCATCAAACTGACTAATAAAAAACCCAGGTGGAAGTAGTTACGACTATCCCCGGGATGGAGCAGTCAGCAGCTATCACATTATGTTCGGATGGCACTGGAAACAGACTGCTCTTACTGGGGCCAGGAGCAGCCTTCAGCAGGCGCATGCAGCATTTCTGATGCTGGCAGCCATTTCCAGCTGAGCCAGGCACTGTGCAGCTCAGCATGGGCAGCTCCATTTGGCTCATACATTTCAAGGAATTACTTCATGTGCATCTCATCCTGAAAGCTAGAGAACACCTGCAATTTATGAACTCTGGGAAAACTGCACAGTTTCTAGCCCCTGAAAGTCAAATCCTAAAGTTAGGTGATCGATAACAGTGTTAGTCAAATCGATTTTTTTATTTTCCAAATGTAGGAATCTTTGTATTTTCTATCTTGTATGTCTAAAGAGACATAAGGTCTCTTTTATTTTCAAAGATAAGTTTCATATGAAATGAATGAATATGAAATATGTTTTGCAACATTCTTGGAAGTCAAACAGCCCTTGCAGTGTGCAGGTTAGAGCAGCAGGGGAAATTACAAGAGTTTTTAAAAAATCTGATCTGAAAGGCATCTACACTTTGTAATAAAATGTATTCACTTGATCTAGAAAATAATTGAACAAATTCAACAAATGTGCTCTTAATAACAGAAAGACATAAAAGTAATCTAAAATAAAATTTTTTTGTCTTGGAGACTTCAGTGAAATATCTCGGGGTTTTTTTTGTTTCTTTGTTTCTTTGGTTTTTTTTTTCCCTCTCTGTTCAGTTGCCATTCTGAAATGCTTTTGTGCAAATCACGTATTGGAAGTCCACCTCTCCTAACTGCAGGCTGTTTTCAGGAGACAGAAGTACTGGGAGCTGCCAGACAAAGCAAAAAAAAAAAAAAAAAAAAGGGCATGTAGATACACAGAGGCTAGGCTGTTCAACTGTTCCTGGATTTGATCAAAAATTGCCTCTCAGTAGTGACGCAACACTGTTTTCTAGCATAATATGAATAAACCTGTGCATAAACTTTTGACTCAGAACAATGCCACGCTGGTTCCGTGATCCATCAGATCTTGGAAGAAGAACAGGGTAAGATGTGGTCAGCTCTTGATAGGAAGTCTTCCAAAGAGGAACTTAAAAGCTGCTACTAGTTGGTGACTGAGTACATGGCTCTCTTGACTCTGTATAACCCACATCTAGTAATGCTGCAGATAGCACTTCCTCTCAAGTTACAAATATACAACTAAACTCAGAAAGAAATATCAGAAAACACAGACTTCAACAGTTTGTCACTTGGTTGCTTTCTGCTAGGAGAAAGAAAAATAAAAAAAAGGAGAAAGATGGACATCTTTCAGATATTACTGGAAGGATTCCTACCAGGTGTAGTCCTACACCAAAGGGCACTGGAGATTACTATACAGACTTGCTCCACAGGATAGACTCAAAATCGGATTAAGAGCCTGCCCATTTGGCTTCCCTATCTGTCTGATGGCAGTGAGACAGACACTCACACATACACACACGCACACAGTGAAGCAAAAAAAAAAAAAAAAAAAACCACTCAGTATTCTCCAATGCAGAATGTCCTTATCGCCCTTCAAACACTGTATGTTCACCTGCTGTCACAAATATGCTTGGAATGTATGCACAGTCCAAGTGCATGCTGAATTAAGGACAGTGAATGGTCTTTTTGAGAATGATCCCAGTGCAGTTCAGATCTCTGATAATGCAGTTTGGTTTTTTTCCTTTTAGGTATATGAATTATTTACGTAGTTACCTAGGCCAAACACCACCTTATCGTATGTATTCCATAGTGATACATCAGGTTTTCAAGGTTTCCTTGGTTTCTTTGTCCTATGAATGTCTACACCTGTAAAAACCCAACGAATTAATAAAGCAAATGTTGGACAATAGTGTGCTCACAATCAACATCAAGATCAAACTCCCAGCACACTAACTACATAACGAGTTACCCACTGAAGGGTGCTATGCAGTCAGCAGTACTGCTATGTGGTTGCCAAAAGGAGACATAAACCTTTTCATCACTATACATGTTGACAACATACTACACTGGATTGTGCCATTTTTGGTTAAAGAACCTAGAAGTACTGTCCGACATAAAAGGAAATTAAAAAAAACAAACAAAAAAAAGCCTTCACTGCAGAACCTCAGCTGGATGTAATCATTAATGTTATGCAACTGCTTTCTCCTGAAAAAGAGGGTGGATTCTGCAAAAGCTAAGTTGAGTTGTTTGTAAATGGTAAAATCCTACTCTGATCCCTCACTAATAACCTTTAACACAGCATGGGCCTCAAGCACTGAAAGAGGATGTGGAGGGCTTCACTGTAGGGCCAGTTCTTTTTAATGTAAAGACGCACAAAAATATTTTACTCGAGCAATCAACAGAAAATCAGAATGAAGAGCACAAGTTGCTCTGCTTTACACAATGCTTCAGTTTCACGTCCTTACTTGGTTGCAGTGCTGCTTGCACAGACTTTTACACTGCAGGATTCTTCTTTCTGCTCTTGATAGATCTGAGATCTCTGGCAAGTCATTTCACTATCTCTACCCATCATCCGCTGTATCTCCTCAGCTTCTATCAACTCATAACAGCAGTGACTGTTTCGCTTGCAGTATCTGTCTCTGTGAGATCTGATTTCTGTCCTGTTACACTAATACCATTAATGCTTTCAGTGATAAAGTTTTGTTAAGGATAAATCACTTAAATTTCCAATTACATTGAAAAAATATAATGCCAATTCTATTGGTAAATCATACATATTTAGACAGATCCTTTCTGAAAAGTTAGACAGACTTAAAACCCACAAAAACAGAGCACAGATGATGTAATAATCACTACCACTGCAAGAACCAGCAATATCCTTAGAGTTTTCAAGAGCAATATCTAGTAACCTATATCAGGAAGCCTAAGACGCAAGCAAGTTTTATGTAGTCCCAACTTTTCTCCCTGCACTGAAATTCACTGAGGTTGGCTGGGACACGTGGTTAAGTCTGTGGTGCAGACATCTGAATAAGCTCTTTTTGTACAAGATTTTTAGAATCTGGAAGCTATTCAGATGGTTTAATAACAAGTATAATATTAGTATCTAGAGAGATATATGTGAAGACTTCTGTTTTAATGTCTGAGCTGCAAATCACTTTACCAGTCTCCTCAACACACACACACAAAGGGTGGAATTCTGCAGCTCACTGAAGCCAGTTCCTACAGCTACTGATGAGAAACTTGCTTATTCCTTACTAGTAATCTAGCTAATATTGACCCAGCAGATCCCAACTGGATCTTCTGTGTTTCCTATGAGAACAAACACCTTCTGCTTCTCCAACTTTTACATTCAGAAACATTAATTTTATTACTCTTCGAACAAATACGCCAATATCAATCTCTGTTGAGGCAAAGCAGCTGTTACACTTCTTCAAGTCGGATTAACTGTACACAAAACCTCTGCGCTATTTCACATATATTTACAGGAGACATTTTTAAATTTTATGGATTCATCTGTTCTGATGAGTACTTTAGTACGTAAGTACCATAAGCATAACATAAAAACTCAGTATAAGTATGAAACCAGAAGACCTTTTAATTGGTATTTTAATTACTGAATTTTAATTTTAATTAACAAAACCCAAAATCCTGATTTTACTTTCTTTTTCCTAACAAAACCTCCAGCACTGTAGTGCATTCTTTTCCTGAAGTCTTTTATGCTGTTTTCACTGGAAAATGACCAAACAGAATGAGTGTTGAAAAAGCACTTCTTATTGGCTTATCAGAAATTCCAGTAATTCTTCTAGAAGTTTATGGGAAGGGAAATGTTCCTGCACAAGTAAATGGAGCAGATAAAAAGAAGAACTAAATTGTTCAGGAAATATATTCCCTATCTGCAATACAGCTAGGGTTTTTCAAACAGCCTTCGCTACCAGAGGCTGTAACAGAAAGACTGAGACAACAGAGGTGCTACCAGTAGCAGAAGCCTCACATTAGTTTAAAATGTGTATTTTCTCTTAATTCTATTACTTGATTCTATCTAATTTAGAGTTTCTATCACTAAGACTGAAACACTGACAAATAGAACTACAGATCCTATGTTAACATGACACAGAATGTGTCCAATAACTACTGCTAAGAAAGTCATTATGGATAACTATACATTTAATATAAAAACTTACATTGTCATAGAAACAAGAGACTCCCAACTTGAAACTGTCATGCTAGAAGGCAGTTCTCACCAAAAGGTTTCAGACTTTTTAGAAACAACAAGTCATATAACAAACCCACACTGAAAGAAAAATCAGAAATACCAGTAAAACAATCATTGTCAACACAATAAACAGCATCCCACCTAATTCTGTCAGCTGCACCGTTCTAATCCTGGCAGAACTGATTTTTAAGGCAAGTTTTGCAGCACAATGAGTAGTTCTGCTCTAAATTTTGGAGATAATTACACTTAACCTAACCAAAGCACATGATAAACTGAAGAGGTATTCATCTCCTGCCCCAATCTACTGCAAGAATTAAACAGCTGCTTCCTTTCCCATTCTGCAAGGATCGCACTCAAATGGCAGGAGCCTACAGGCATCCAACTGCAACAGGCCTCTGCAGTACTCTGAAGCATAAAAAAATGCTCTGATAGAAACAGTATGCAGAATTAAAATAGTGAGTCTAATCCTTGTTTGTACTAATGCACCATTTTGGAAGCATGAGAGATTTACGTAACATTTGTTTGTGCTGATTAAGCACAAAGGACTTAGAAAGTAAGAGAAACTAATTCAGCCATTTCATTTATTACTAGTTAAGGAACTATCCATGTGAAAGTAAAACATAGAAAATATTTGATGCATTTTGTCTCAATTTATAATAAAGTAAACAAACAAACAAGAGCTTATATGGCAAAAAGATCTCCTGAAATGGGACCTAGACTTACTTTTCCAACAATAGGTTGGCTCTGATGATCTTTTGAGGTCCACTCCAGCCTTGGCTGTTCTATGATTCTATGACTGCTACACACATATATATTAAAGTTATCTTGAGAATTCCTTTCAAATGTGTTTTTCTTTGCAGTTTCTCAAGGCAAACCCCACTTCAGTGAGAACTTGAGAAGTAAACACAGACATATTAAGAATAATTTACGATTTCAGGTACAGAAGAAAGAATAATAACTGTTCATTGGAATGAGTCAACTGCAGAGATTTTAAAGGGCCAGCTTTAGCCTAACTTAAGATTTCAACATATTTTGAGGAACAAAGGCAGACCAAGGAAATACAATCCCAGCACTGATTTCCCAGTATTGGAGAATTTCCCCAGGCTGTAAAGTCTCTCCTGAATAAGACAGAAAATGTGGCTGCTAAAAACAGTAATAATTTTGTTAAATAACCTCTTGACTTTTTTTCCTGAGACTTTTTCTCTCACCTTTTACCTCATCCATCTTGTACCTTGTCTTATTTCCCTCTTTATTGAGGTCACGTGTTGTGGAACTAATCCAAGACCTCCAGCAGAAACATCTGAAGTTGACAGGTGAAATGAAACAGCATTACAAAGATATTAACAGTAATAATATATATAAATGAGAAGACAACTGAAGAGTCATGATGACCACAGCATACCTCTTGATGAATCCGCATGCATCCAAGCAATCTGCATTTATTGACTGAGAATGCAGAAGTAATGCATTTGTGATTTAGACATTGTAAAAAGGGTAAATATGTGGCAGATATATACAAGCAACAGCCTTCTGTCAACTAAGCATTCAGTAAGCAGTCCATATTATGGATAAAAAGTATGAATAAATGCAACCTTAGACTAGCAATTTAAAAGCATTAAAACAGTAAGAAAAATCTGTGTTAGAGATTATCAATTACTAACGAAAAATTCTGTTCAGAAATGTTAGATTGAGTTCTTTTTTGTTAAAGCCCTTCACACTCTTCCTTTTCTTTTGCTGCTCTCTGCCATTTCACTTTCCACTGTGGTAGCCTCAATTTAAACTGGGAAAGTAACACAAATGGCCAGAGAGAAAGAACTCCCTCTTTTTACTGGTAAATTTCCATGAGGTTGAAAGAAAGCTAACTTGAAACAAATAAGGCGAGCAGAAGAAATACTGTTAACAATAGAGTCATTTTGTGCATTCCAGAGATCAGAAAATGACTCGGGCTCACAGCCCTGGTTATTTCAGAAAATTCAGTTAAGGCCAGCATTGCAATGACATTCAGCAATGAAAATGAGAGATAGCCATTTTGGTACTGAAATCAATACCTTCAAACTCTGCACAACAGACTGCACCTGCTTAAGTAGGCATCTACTCAATCATATTTTAAAGTTCATGATGACTTTATTTTCTACTGCAATATAGTGTATAATAACTGTGCATCGACTGGACACCAGAAGGAAGAAGTTAATTTTAAGTACATTACATAGATGCATCGAAACATACATGAAGAACTCCCTAAATCACTGCAGAAATCCATAATAATCATTATAATCATTCCCAAAAACATTACCACACAACGTCTTACCCACTCTCAACCTACAACATAGATGTTGCATGCTTATATATTTATAAACATGTGTTAGATACATAGAAGAAAAAAAACTTCTTTCCAGAATGTTAATACAGTCAAGGCATACCATTCTGTCCTCAGACCCTAACCTTCAAAAATCCCTTTGTTTATATAGCTATGAGGAACAGAAGAACAAGAAACATCTGCTACCACAACTAGTGCAGCACTCTACCTCCATCATCCTTCCTAAATCACAGTTACAACCACGTCCTCATATAAATCCCTTTGGAAGGAGCACTTTTTCCATGTACACACTTCCATATATAAAAAACATAGATGAACAATTGATCAACTTTTTCATGTCACGAAAGTAGCTCCTCATCTGCAAGGAACAAGGAAAAGATCATAAGTGCTGAAAGCAGAAGCTCAGAATCCATATCTTTCATCAAATGTCGAATTAATGCAGGTGAATTGAAAGCATGTATGAGGTAAGGCAGACACAATTTTACCTACTCACACTGATACTTTTGTCAAGAGTATCAACAGACAGGTGTGAGTATGAGATGAACTTATCAGTTACTCAATAAAACTAATCAAGGTACTCTAGTTCCTTCATTTCTTCAAGGAAATGATGCCATAACAAAGTCATGCCCCTGTCCTTTAATGGCACATATGTAATTCTCAAAGAAGAAAAAAGACAGATGAATGTAATTCTATTACCAGTGGACACAGAGTTCCTGACATGAAACATCACTATCTTTTGGGAGGAGCCAAAGAGTAAATCACTGGATACACGAGTCACAAGCCAGTTAGGTCTTTAAAAATAGATGGGCAAACGTAAGAGTGGCATGAAGTAATGGTAAAAGAAGAACATAATTTGATTTCTAGGGTAAGTTAAACCTAAAGAATCAAAAAGTAGGAAAAAGGAGTAGATCTGAAGTACTTTTTTTCTTTTTTTTTTTTTCTTTTTTTTTTTTTTTCTCCAAAGAGTATCACCGTTTCTACCAGAAACTCAAGCATGCAGTTTTTCATAGTTCTTTGGGTTTGTTCTCTGCATGAGACCTGTGATTTTTATTTGGGAAAATCATGCAGCTTACTATTCGTTTAGATTAGGGAGGGAAGTTGTATACAATGTTCACATCTTAGAAGACAGCATTTATTGACACCCAGGAAGAAGGAAAAAAAAAAAAAAAAAAGATAATCTGCACACATATCATACCTTAATAAATGGAGAAGAAAATTACTGGTGAAATTAAATGACCAAATAAGCATCTTAAAAATATAACAGTGTGTACAGAAATATGTATGAAGAGATCTGAAGGAACTTACTAATATTTTAACCAGCTGACATGCTATTTACACACCCAGGGTATCATTATGGAAAAAAAAGAAACTATGACTGTACTTCTCTGAAAGGCACGTAAGAGACTTAAAGAAAAGAAAATAACAGTTAACTGTAAAGTTGGTTTTAATTACAAAATTCAGGGACAAACTAATTAAAAAGTAAATATTTGTTAATAAAGGCAAGTCCCTTATTGCACTGTGTACTAAATCCTTTTTGCATAAGGAGCTACAGTTGATGCTTGAAGTTGGATGATCTAGAGACAAATAAGACACAATAGAAAGTGTCAATATAAAGTATCAGTGCTACTGAATCCACTAATTCCATGTGGCAACACAACTACCTAGTTACTTATAGAAGTAAATTAAACTGTTCAATTAGATCACCTGGCTACTCATTATGTTTAAAGCGCTGTCCTTGGAGAAGAGGTGTGTCACGCAACAGTGACAAGACAAAATCTGCTGCATGACTCCCGAGTTCTGAAATCCATGTTTTCAGCCCCTTTGTTGTGATTCTGCTAAGTCTATAATTCTCTACAAAGAATAAAGAGCCTGGTTTATTACAGTTGAATTGGCAGTTCCTGAAACCTTTCAAACTAAAAACAAAGCTGAGTTGCAGTCTGTGCACATCACGGACCCACACTGCCTACTGATGGGAACTACTGGAGAAAGATCCTATGGATCTGAGACAGCAGTGTAAAACAGAGAGTGGAACTGGAGACAGCGCTGCTCCTAATAGGATTCTTAGTGTGATTACTTATCCAAATTAGGATGCCTTTCCTTAACACATTACTTTTACAACCAAGCATCTGTGCATCTGTGGGAAGAAAGCACTTAATCTAAAATGTTCCACATGTGAAATCAACCACAATTGAAAATAAGTATTTCTTCCACATAGCGTAAGGATCTTTTCTTCACCAGAGTAAGCAGAAATTCAAAACACATAAAACTTGCAAATATACCTGGCTAATTTGATTGCGGTACAACATTCTGACACAGGAAGACTATATCCTAAGAAAGACATAGGCCTTTATAGAGGAAATCCTGTCTCCTTTATATGATGTCTAGGACAGTTTTGTCATTGACTTCATCAAAGCCAAGATTTCATCCAATGTGTTTTAAGGGAATCTCTGATTTAGCCAATAGTAGCACAATCAGTAGTTTGTAACGAATAAATAAAACAATAAAAAGGAAACAGTCTCCAAGAAATGTTTCTCCATGAACTCTCACAATTAGCTTTGAATTATAACAATAATGGTTCCAAAGTGTTTCCTCCCAGTGCAAAGCCAGGCAACGGTTTCCTGTGTTAAACTGTTTTTATTGGGTGTCATACTTACAAGAGTACTATGGAGGATTTCATCACGGAACTGCTAATTAGTTTCTCGAGATGTTTACTCCTTCTCACAATACACAGCAATTCCTACTTCACAAGTTTATTTTTTCTAAGTTAACACTTTTAGCTCCCATTAAGCAGTAACATTCCACTGGACTCATTTTAGAAGTATTTCACCCCTCAAAGATGCAAGCAAAGATGAAGCACTGCATTATTTCAGGTGTATAATCAAACACAGCATAATAAAAAATTATGGAAGTACCTTTCTTTCCTGTACTTCCTACACTAAATTAATATCTGTAAACTGAATTAGCCAGACCTTGCTTTCATCTACAGGTGAAATTTCAGTCAAAACTTTCAAATAAGTCTCCTAAGCATCCCATTATAAATAGCTGCACTCTACCTTCACAGTTTATCTCTGTGACTTCATACTCAGCCAGCTCTGTAGAAGCAGCTCCAGTCATGTCACATGGTGCATTCAAGGTCATACTATTTTAATTTGCAGAGGTATCATTGATAAATTATGCGGAAACAATGATAATAGAGTCATTAACCTTGTTCCAGCACACTAAAGATGTTTTATAACTAAAACGAGAATAAAGTTATAAAAACATAAAGATTCGACAGCCCAGCTCTTTCTCTCCTACACACTGCCGCAAAGTACTGTTGGGGATTTTATCCTGGTGAGTAACGTGGCTCTCTGCCGGCTGTGCTTTTAACCAAGAGTGCAGTGACTAGACTGAATTACACTGAAGGAAGAATCAGGTGATTAAATGCACAAAACATTGACCTTTTTTTAAATATAAGAAGTTGGATCCAGAAGGCCTCTCCCTTTGGCAAAGTAAAGGATGCTGGAGCACAGGAAAGATCATTCAAACTAAGAAGTGTCAGTTCAAAGATCTATGCAGAGTTGTCATTTCCAAACATGCAGTCTCTGGCTAGTACTGGAGGACTCACATCAGAAGTGCAGTGTGTTAACATGCTGAAGTATATATATACTACTATATTATACATACATATAACCTAGGTGAGATTCAGAATACATTCTCCAAGTCTCATTCAGGAAACCTGCAGTAATCCACAGACTAAAAGCCTGACTAATGTCCCTAATTCACGTATGACAGACATCTGTATTAAGGGTACACATATTAGTGAATCACTTGGGATTGCTTTGACTTGAAGTGAAATATTTGAAGAATAGTGAGGAGGTGGGACAGACTGACTGATGTATTATACCATCGTAACCTGAAGTTGGCATCAGTGAAGATTAGTATCTACAGCATTTCTGCAAAGAAGAATGTAAATTGTTTAGCAGACAATATACCCTTGTCTTCTTGACATTTCCATTGCTGCTTCTTTTAATCCAGATGCTGCAAGATCTCTCACACTAAAATTGATGAAGAGAGGCAACAGAGATGACCAGAGATGACACCACACTCCAATATAGAATTCATTACACTCCTCTCCACTTATCACGTGAACTATTATCTCTTTGCATCCTCTGACTATGAACATAGGATCCACAACGTACTTCACTACTTACCCAAAAGGACCAACAGGAAAACCACAGAGCATGTCTTTATTAAGGTATTTGACCTTATGTGGGCAAATGGATATATATCTTAAAGCGCATTCTGAAGGCCTGAAAGTCAAACTTCCTATGAATTTTCCCATGTTCAGGTAAAGTAATAACTGGCATATGTTTCAAGCATTCAAAAGTGTCACAAATGCCACTTCAAACAACACACTTTCCATCAAAATGAGGAAGTTAAACCGCAAAATTATGACACAGCAACATGCCTTTATGTCCTCCAAGCAGACTACAGGCGCACACCTCCGATGAATGAGATCAAACCCCTTCCCATTACAGAAACCCCCAAGTTTGGGACGAGCTCGGTGCAGGGCTGAGTCGCGCGCTCGAAGATGCGCACGGAGCCGCACTGAGCCGCCGCAGCGCGCCCGTCCGAGGGCACGCGGTTTCCCAGCGGAGCTCCAGCGCTGCGCTGCGCGGGGCTGCGCAAGCAGCAGCTTCACCGCACGTGCTCACTCGCAGCTACCCCACGTCGGCTGAGTTGGAAGAGGCAGAAACAAACACGAAAACAGCATCTGCTGCACCTACTGACTTTCCTGGAAATGTATGGGAGCTATTCAAGCACTCAAAAATAAATAAGCGCAAACTGGAGAGGCAGAAGAGTTCTTTCCAGAAAGTTTCTCCCCGCCTCTCCCTCCCACTTCTCCCCAGGATCAGGCGACCGTTCCCACGAGGCTCCAGGTGA
>NW_024884697.1:10038671-10118963 GCF_019232065.1 Centrocercus urophasianus | reverse complement strand
TCGCCCGGCTGCGGGCACAGCGGAGCGCCGCTCTCCTCCCCCAGCCGCCGCCGGCGGTGGGGGAAAGTCAAACTGGCGCAACAAAGTTGCTCCCCCCCCGGCCGCCGCCCCCAGTTCCCCCCAGCCCGGCTCGGCCCCCCGGCCGCCGCCTTACCTTGCTTGACGCACTTGAGGCGGATCGGGTCCTTGCAGTGCTTGATCACGGCCAGCACATCCCTGATGGTGAGCCCGGCCACGGGGGTCTCGTTCACCTCCAGCAGCAGCTCCTCCGGCACCAACTTGCTGCCGCCCTCATAGGCCACCTTGCCGGGCTTCACCTCTCCCAGGTACGGGAACTGCCCGTTCTCGGCGCCCCCTTTCAGCTCGAAGCCCAGCTGCCCCTCCGGGTTCCGCACGATCACGATCTCGTGGACTCGGCTCGTCCAGTGGCTTTTCTTCTTCAAGCCCTTGGACATTGCCGTGGGGATGCTCTGCCCGACTCCCGCTCTGCTTGCCGCTCTCTCCTCCCTCTCTCTGCCCCCCTCCCCCGGGGCTCCTCTGGGGCACGCTCGGGGCAGGCTCGGGGCTGCGGCCGGCGAGGGGAGCGGGCGCCGCGGCCCCGCGGGGCGACGGAGCGGGGACGGGGAGAGCCTCTCTACCCAGTCCGAGCGGCCGCCGGCGCTTTAGCTGATATCCATGGCAGCCGCGGCAGCCGGGACCCTGCGTGTGGATGTACTAGTTGTAGAGAAACTGGCAGCGGGGAGGGAGGGAGAGAAAGAGGGAGGGGAAAAGGGAGGGAACGGCCGCGGGGAGGAGGAGCGTGGCGGCGGCGGCGGCGGAGTCGGGCGGGCGCTGCCTCGGCGTTCCCTCCTCGCCTGACCCGGTAGTGAAGGCCGAGAGAGAGGCTGCCTGGCACAGCCGGCAGAAGGCGGAGAGCGGCCGGGCGAGGGGAGGGCAGGCGGCTCGGTGCTCCCGGCCCGGCGGCTCCGCTGCCCCGCGAGGCGGCACCGGCCGACAGGGGGAGCCCGGGGATGAGGTGTCGGAGGCCGAGCTGCCCGCCGGTTGCACCATAGCGCCTGCCGGCCGGGCCTCTCGCCAGGCTGGCGTTCCTGCTGCTCCCCGCCTCCGGCACATCTCGAGCCCTCTGAGCCGCGCTGATCCCGGGCCCCATCCGAGGTGACCCGGCCGCCGTCCGTTCTGGCAGGGCTTCCCCGAGCCCGGCCTGCCGGGGGCCGCACGGGAGCGGTTCCCATCAGCCTGCCCAGGGAGGAGAGCTGCAAGCTGTTGAGGTGCGCTGGTGGCTCGCACCACTGCAGTGAGAAGCTCTGGGCAGCAGTTCAGGAAATGGAGCAACGGATTTCAGCTCAAGTCCGCGAGGAAGAAGGAGGCTGTGGAATGTGTGGAGGGGTTGGTTGGGAGTTCTGCTTCTGACGAGGGAGAATCCAGTGACAGGCTTCAGGTTGTCACAGGAAAAATAAAGCAGCCGTTTTCTTAGATCTCAGCATTACAACGTACACAGACCCTGCCACGCTTTCCTGCTCTGAGGTCTCACACTTCAGTTTATTGAGTTGTATTGTACATGGGCATACTTTTTAATGCTGATTACTGTGCCCACGGGACAGAAGCAGTATCACAGCTGGTGGGCAGTGAATGTTGTAGAGGGCACAGTGAAGAGAGGAGTGGTAGTGGTGTGTTCTCTATAAAATCATCTTGCTGTCACCTACCAGATCTCATTTGGTGCCATCTGCTTGGCTCTAAATCGTACATAACCTGAGCTACCGACGAGCAGCATTTCCAACCCCAAGTGCTTCTCTCTGTCTAAGCATTCAGAAGCAGGTGATAGTCCAGCCCACTGCTCCTGTGCGCATTTAATTTGTTCTGTCATATGCCTAACACGTGTGCAAGCAGTGTAGTGTAGCATTTGGCACGTATTTCTGAGAAGCTTGTCTTGCTGAAAAAAATAATTTCCATCTAAAGGGAAGATTGACAAATACAGGCAGAGCAACCTCCTGACTTTGAGAAGTGTAGTTTTTGCTTTTGCAAGATACAAGAGAAAAGAGTATATGAAAGGGTCTACTGGCTGGGTACAGGATGGGGGAAGGTAGGAGAAATGTCATGTGTTACAACATGTGATGTAAAGCTGATAAGATATTTTTAAAATTTCAATTAAAGTGACTCTGCAATGAAATTTTTCACAAACTGTATCACTGTTTTCTGTCTTGGTTTCTATGGAAACAGTCCTTTATGTGATCATGCTTGGCTATGTCTCCTTTATTTCTCCAGTAACTTTTGAAGCTGTTGGGCAGTTTCCACTAAATCTATCTCAAATATAATTAAGTTATTACATGAAAATAGGCAGCTGGCTAGGTCTGAGAGATCCTGTAAATGTCCCAAAGGCTGCAATATGAACTTTCTTTTTATTAAACAGTATTCACATGGATGAGAGAGACCATATAAATGTTTCAATAATGACAAAAGTTTAAATTACAACTCATTATCAGCCTCAGTATAAATCTGTGGGAAAGTAGAATTTTTTGAGTTTGTATTCTCCCCGTATTACTTATTTAATGTCCTCCTGCAGTCAGAGGTAAGTACAAGTAGAAAGGGTATGTGCAGAGGGGAATAAATAAATTTACAAACATCGGTATTCTGCAGATTATTTCATCTGTTTTGTTGAGTGGACCTGGGCATTGATGCAAAGCTCTCTATGACAAAACTAGCTTTAAAGTAAAAAAAAAAAAAAAAAAAAAAAAAGAGAGAGAACATGCAGAAGTGAAATAAAAGATCTGTAAGGACAGACAGCTGAAGATGGGAGGGGAATTCGAAGGCACATGGGCTAGGATTGAGAGATTGAGAGTTGACTAGGATCTGGAGTTGAGAGGGACAGATATTGCAGCAGCGATCTCCTTTTCTGTATACCATGGGAGTGTCCTCCTACTGAGACAACTAAGGGATACAGTATTTCTCTGCAGCATTCTTTTATAGTAGAGATAAGTTTTTTAAAGATTTGGGCTGACTGTATGTGGATAAAGTCTTGCTGTTATACCATCATTCATTCATATTCTCAGGACTTAGGGTAGTAAAGCACTAATGGAAATGCAATTTGTTTTCATCTTGATTTTGAAATATATTGCGGGGAAATTAAACCTCATATAGGGTTCATTTGTAGCAGCTATACTCAGAAGACAGTTGCATTTTTACAGCAGTAGACGGGTAGCTGTAAAACAGGATTATCTTTGTCACTGGCAGAGCAAATATCCAGCACGCGGCTGAGTGGCTGAGTTTGCATATTTTCTGCGTGGCCCCTGAAGAGCCTGAAAAAAGCTGTTGAACTTGCCAAGACCTTTTTGTTAGTCCCTTCCTTTGGATCTCACCCTAGAAAAGTATGAGCCAGTCCCAAGTGTGAATGTGAGGGTATCTACCACAAAAGACTTCCTATAGTTAGACGTAACAACAGCACGTAATGAAACACGTTCACCAAATACAGCGTAAATGTCTTTTATTATCCTTTTGCAACTGATCCTGTAAACACAGAAGCCTGTAAATCAATATACTTCTGGGATTAAAGTTGTGCCGATCCCATAAGTAAGCTGAAGTGTGAGACTTTGGTAAATGTATTTTGTAGCTGTAAAATTATCTTTTCCTATTCTAACACTATGGAGTCAGTAAAAAAAATAACTGAATTCTATCTGTGTTTAGAACATGGCCCATTTTCAGATAAGTGAATTTCCTCAAGTGGAAAATGATGTATTGCATGTGCCAAAGGGGAAAATACATATATATATTATTTACTATTATTTATTCAGCATGGAGTTCTTCTCTTATCTTGTACGTGTATTTGTAACACTGGACTTGAACTGAGAAAATGTGAAATTTCCTTCTTCGGCACATACTTCCTCTGTGACTGGACCTGAATGTTTTCATCTCTTATTTTTTACATTTTTAAGTAGGCATGATTAATTTGGTTTCTCTTTCACTGTTTTCTATTTAGTATGTCAGCTACTCAGCATCCTTATTCTTACGTGAGGCTTCTGGACACCACAGCCAAGCGCATATGTTGATATAGGACCTGAGTGCATATGTTGGTCTAGGACCTGGCAGAATTCAGATGTTTAAATTCAAATTCAGGAAGAAAAAAAAAGTCTATTCTCTTAGTTGCCTAAAAATATTGCAGTAGGTAATCTTACCGCTGGCAGAGCTCCAGAGTCTCTTAGCTGGCTTAGTTACCTTTTGCTGGGAGTTTTAAATGCTCTTAGGATTCCTTTCTTTCTTCTGTTAAAAACCGCAGTCCTAACCTTTGCAGTTTTTTATGATATTATCTTCTGCTACTCATGTCTTTAATGAGAATGATTTTGAAATATTATTATGAATAATACTATCCTTTCCAAATTCTGGCTTCTGATTCTGAGAATTTTTGTTTCAGAATACTAAAACATTCAACTAATTATCTAAAGCATTTTTTCCAAAGTCCTTCAAATTCTGAATGTTTTGATGAAAAAGACACATTTTTTTTCTATTTTACCACAAAACCAAAGAAGATTAAATAAAATAATCCATAGTTTTAGCCATCTGAGCTTCAAAATAAACTTCTGTTTAATTGTAGAATTTTCTAATGTGTATATATGTGATTTGAATTACACAACTTATTACTGTTGTGTCAGTAGCTCTTGTAGAGGTCAAATCTGTGAAGAATATGGGAAGAAAATCGCCTCCATGCCACATGAAAAATAAGTGGAACCTTCAGAAAGGAAGAAGAGGTGAAAGGGAAGGTTTCATCTAAATGGAACAGTTTACAATTAGTTTGAAACATTACAGGAGACATTTTGTTTTCTCCTGACCATCTCTGCATTGATCTTTGGTTTAAATGTGATCTTTTCCAGCTTCCTTTCTCTCTTTTCTCATCAAGCCTTGGTATTACATACTTCCTGTGCTGTTCTTGCTAGCTGCTGAAATGTTAATTAAGGTGAGATAAGGAAAACTTGTTGGAGGTCACCAACCTCCCCAGGGACTAAGTTGTGGGAGAGCAGCTGTCAAAATAAATTTGGTAAGAGCCATTAAAATAAACAAATGATGGCCTCTTTCCACAGAGATTTGGATGTAAATTGCATACCAGTATACACCCACAAAAGGAGACAGAAGTAGACAGAAACAAAACTTCATAGAATACCATACCAGAAAATAATCCTTTAAATCTGGCCTGACACTAGAAAGATAGCAAAAAAAACTACAAGTATCTGTTACTGTGAATGGGAGGAGTACAACTTACACCATGAATTACTGCTGTTGAAATCCTAATGGCACACAGTGCCTGGGTGGCTGGGATTTTTAAAAATATCAAATTAAGTGGCTGGGTAACTGCCTGTGTTTGATATGACTGCTTCTCCATTACCATGGCTCTAGTTTGTGTGCTTGGCTACCTTAAATTACCCCATGGTGACTGGTATGCCTCGATGGATAGCACTAGGTATTGAAGCACTGGATAATGCTGATTAGCCAGTATCTTGCACTGAATTGGAATTTCCAGTATCTCCATTTCGTTTATAATGTTTAGTATTAAGTGATTTATCTCAGCTAAAATATAAATATTTACTTCTAGTCTCGTAGAAGATAATATCTTAGATTAACAAACCTCTGAATTCTTCCTTGTTACTTGCATTTTCATTTCCCTTGGATTAGACTGAAATAAGGCTTTTCTCTTTCATGTCTATAATCAGTTGCATTTTACATTTCATATGAACAGTGCTGCTGAGATTGATCTCGCGATGTAGCTGGGAAAGAAGATGAATATTGTATGAATGTATAAAAGATAAAATGAAAGCACATTATTCTAGAGTTGTTCTGATCATGTTCCCAGTGAAGTTGTGGCAGCATGTCCATTCAGACCCTTATTTTCATATTTCTGTCACACCTTTCACAGAAATCACCTTTCCATGTCAGAATTCTTGTGCTTTAATGTGGCTGCAAAGAGCATGAAAGTTAATAGATACTTCTGAAGCTAGAAATGTTGTTTTTTCATACAGACATCACTGTGGAGATTCATAAAAGATCACATGATATGTTTTCAAAAAATCAAAACATGATGCTGTGAGGATTTTAGAGAAGATGGCTCTAATATGCACAATCTGACCCAGTGCTTGTCACTCTGTACAGAATGAGCATGAACAAACCTTGGCACAAATATTTACACTTTGGTCAGTTTTGCTCTCAGTGTAAGTAGTGCTGAATCTGACCAAATTCTCAACTTGTTGACCTCAGCAAGCCTGAAGCTTTGGACAACTTATTGGGGTGATGTCTTATTTCCATTGCACTGCCAAGCTTTTACATTCATTAGAGTTGCTGAACTGTGCCGTCCTATTTCAGCAGGAGGCAGAGGGTTTTCCCCTGCCAAGCAGGACAGGATCCAGCAAGGCTGTACTCCCTGCTGTGGATGCTTTTCACAACTGTAAAAAAACATCCAGATTGTTTCCAGAAGCTTGTTGTGCTGAAAGATTGTCTAGCCATGGATATATGTTGAGGAAAAAGTCTTATCACACTGAGGTGAGTGCCAAGCATGCTTTTCAGTTACTAGGGCTTCATTCCGGAGTGTTAATATATAAATACCCCAAAACCTGAATACCAGGATGAACATAGAGACTATTAATCCTTTCTGTCTGCCATTCACACAGAATGTGCTCCAAATGATGTGGCATAAAAGCTTTTGCATCACCATACTTATGCATAGCATCCTGATAGGAAATCATCGCTGATATTTTCTTCAGTTTTGTTTGTATACACTTAGAGTTGATGCATGCATGATTAAAAGCATGTGATGGGCTCTGCTTTGTGCTTGGGATGGTAATTTAAACAAAAGTGCATTCAAGGAGGCTGAATTATGTTATTGTTCAGTTTTGGCATTATTTTCAGAGTATGAAAATTCATGCTCAGTCGTGCTACTATTGTCCATTTTACTCAATAAGAACATTTCTTCACAGGTGCTTCCATCAACAATAGCTCACAGAACAGGACAGCACTGTTGCCAGATCCATAATGCTGAAGGTCTGCTTTCAGATGACTTTTCAAGTAAAAAAAGGGCTGTATCTTCTGCTGATATATTGACCTAAATCTAATGATTTGAGTATAGAAGATTCAATCAAGATTTCAGTTCAAAATTTTTGTCTTGTAAATTGTATGGCTGTTCCAAATTCCCAAAGAGTACCCGGGCCAAGAGCACAGAACCCTGGCTTGTCCTGAGGATGAGCAATTGCACTCAATTTGAAGAGGTCTGCATCAAAATTTAGTTCCTTCTGCTCAGCTGAGAGATCTGTTTTGAATGCAGAGAGTATAAAAATAGATGAAAAAGTTTCAGAAGTCAAATGACTCTGATGTTGTCTTTGGAAATGTGTTTGCATGTGCTGTGAGGAAAAGATATTGTACTTTATCATTGCCTCGTTATATGTTAGCTGGAAATGAAAGAAATACTGTCTTTGCTAGACTGGCAGAGGCGTTGAATTTTTTATCACTATTCAAAAGGAAAATGGTTCTAACTAACTGATTGTGTAGTTATAAACACACACAAAAAAGGAACAGATTGCATACACAAATAATGCTAGAATTTTCCTGCAGATTATTTAATTAATTTGAGATACTTCATTTAAGGACAGGCATTTTGGTTTGCTTCTGCGTAAGTGTTTGAGCTCTCATAACCTTCATGCCTCAATCATATTCTATGTTCTCACAAATATTTATTTGCAAGCCTTACTTTTCCTTGCTGTAGCCAGGTTCTCATTTGCTGGACACAGTAGCACCTATTCTTCTGCCTTTTCCAGTGAATGCTTTGTGAATCAGTGCCTTTGTTCCACAGCTCTGCTGCTGAGACTTTATGTCGCTCAGTCCATTGCTTTTCACCCCAAAGTATTTAATGAGGTAATGTAAAAAGTATGAACGTGCCACCGAATAAATAAAGATGCTGAAGGTGCGTTATGGTTTTGAAATGAATTTTTTGGTAGGGTGGAGAGGAAGGCGGAAAGAACTATTGTCATCAGAAAAAAATACTTCAAAAGGAATCAAGTGACTTCCTAAACACCAAGTTATATTCGATTTGGGATGTGTCTGGTTTTCCCTTCCACCTTCAACTTGAATGATCTTCCAGGCAGATAGTTACTTGCATTTCCAGTAGGACTTCTTCGATCCCTTGACCTTTGTGCTGTACAAGTACATAATTGTGCATGTGGTTCATGCTCTGGAAGCTTTATAATTCAAACAGATGTCGTAAGTAGTAGGGGTAAAAACAGGCAGAATCACATATCTCCAAGATCACTTTCTGAGCATAGGTAAGAATTTGAGGGTGTTGAACATTGGAAGAGGTTGCTCAGAGACGTTCCAGAGTTTTCATCTTTGAAGATAATTAAAAACCATCTGTTTTTAAGCAAATTAGCCCTAAGCAATTTACTGCAGTTTACCTTACTCGGAGCAATGGATGGACTAGGTAATTTCCAGAGGCTCCAGAACCTTATCATTTCAGTGATTCAGATTGAACAGAGTCAACTGAATGTATGTCTCTGGAGCCATGTGACCTAGCTCTATCCACTGAACCACATCTTCTTTGCCATAAGGCTGTACAAAACCAGTACTGTTATGAATAGAGATCAGTTCTGCTATCATTAGATTGAGTAGTGCTTCTTCATACTGACTGTCCCATTGACTTCCATATTAAATTGACTTGTGAGCACCTCTTGACCTAAAGGTTAGGCTGCTAATATGCAATTCAGTTTAAAAATTGTCCCCATTAAGGCACTTCTTCCAAATGAAGATTAACAGCCTCCATAATTTGCAGACCCAGGAGCCTTGAATGAATTAATTATTTGTCATGTGGATTAATATATTGGCAGTCCTAGGGTAGTAAAGGGGTGCTACTGGTATTAGCTAAACTGGTCTCAAATTTGACAGTGTCTTGTCTCTTGTGGGGTGCACTCTAGAAAGGAATGCTGGAAATAGGCTAAAATGTTGTATCATTCCATGTGGGTAAGGAATAATAATATCTATTTACATCTTCAGTTTTACTTCTTTACAGGAGTCCTCAGTTAGATGGACCCAAATTTTCAGTTGGTCCCAATTACGACTATATTTCATGTCTGACCTAAATGTATGCATTTTTACATGTCATTGAAGAAAATGTGATTTTTTTAAATCATTTTTGCGTATGAAAAATACTGAAGTTTATTGCTTTTAGATTGTATGGTTGCAAATTCTCAAGCAATAATTTTAAAACTAATATCTTTCTGAAATTATCCAGTTTGTTCTAAAAAAAAAAAAGGTAAAATGTGCTGGAAAGAAAGAATCAGAACAGATTTTTCGGCATATTCTTATTCATGGGAAGATCGAACGTATTTTCAGTCACTGCCAAAGGATGTTTGATGACATTAACCTAACATAAGAAATGGATAAAAATTATGCATTTTCAATGTTAGTTTCGTATTTATGCATCTCAGGAAAATACATAAATGTTGTTATTTCAAATAGCAAGGCCATTCTGGTCAAAAAGAGTTACTAAATCATTTCTATTGCCTCTTCTCAGTGGAAATAAGATAGTCTTTATAGATTTGCATAGCTGACCTGTTAAAATTAATTATCAAAACAATTTCTATATTAAGGGGTACCTAACATTTTTTACTTCAATTTGATAAAGAATGTAACTGTCTACCTTTTTAACTCTTTTTTAAAAGATCTTAGAAATGATTCAAGTAGTGATTTTAACTGTAATGAGTGATCAATCTTTATGAGTTTATGCATTTTTGCAAAACCATGGCACTTGAAAAGTTTGTTACTACTAACGCTTCACTTTCTGCGGTGATCAGAGGACAGCAGTAGGCAGGTGTTATGCTGAGACTATTACTTACCATGAAAAAGCTTGCTCCATATCCTAGCCCTTATTCTTCCATCTGCTTACTTCAATCACTGTTTTGTCTGGCCATAAACCAGATTTGAAACTTCTTTGGAGGAGTTGGATTTTTTTTTATATTCCGTCCTTGTAGACAACACGACACAGAAAGCACAATAATTAGATGACAGAAAGAGAAACAGGTATGTATTTGATAGAACCACTAGGAAATGGATCTGGCTTTTTTTTTCTTATATGTCTTCTGTCTTGTCCAAGGTGTTTGATCCTGTAAGATTCAGGAATGTTTCTATAAAGTGCTGGTTATTCATTCTTGCTCAAAAAAAAAAGGTATTCACTTTCATTTTGGTGTCTGAAGCTTTCTTGGCTAACCAGCAAAAATAAATTTTTCACTCAGCAAAGTCAATCCCATGCAAACTCTCCTCTAGCAATTTGGAAAGGCTCAGAGAACTAACAGAGCTGGAAACAAACATAAGGTGAGCAGAATTACCTGGATAGGGGGTTTTAAAGTTCCTTTTCAACACCTGGTGTTAGGACTTAGCAGATCTCACAAGGATCCTAGCTGCAGCCTCAATCATATGACACAGCCAAAGCTGTCTCAGGAGCATCAGCATAGAGGCAGAAACTGGTTTTCGGGATATGGGGACAGGCCTACAGTAGGGAGAGGATGTCCACCTGGGGAATAACCACAGCACTTCAAGAAATCACAGGAGAAATGCAGAAACAGCAATGTGGAGGCAAGGCTTAATCAGACGGTGTGCATGACTTGCAGGTATACAAGTCATAGTCAAGTTAGGTCTACAGCATCTTTCCTTACACTCACCAACTTATAAAAATGTGTTAGAGTTAGGGTACTGCAGGAAAGGTATTTCCTTTCTCCTCTTCATTTTCGCATATTCACTTCTTATTGTTCAGGATACTAACAGTCACAATGAGAATCGGTTTGCTTTAAGATCAGGCCTGAAGTACTGAAATGCAGTGCATATTGCATATTCATGGTACCTTTGTGATGTTTTCTGTTTCTTGCTCAAAAGAATACAATTCTTCATCGTATGTACTATGATTTAGTACATACTGTGTTGTATATGCTGTGCTTTAGAAAATCAGGCCATGATAGTGTAATAAATTTGAAAATATTCAGGCTCCAAGATCATGCACTTCACTTGCTTTGCAAATGCAGGAATGGTAACCTACCTACTGTGTTTCAGTAAGACTTATGAAATGCTTTGAAAACTAAACACCCTGATAATACTGTGCATAAATTTGTTTTTAAAGAAGAGCAGGCATGAAATTTTGCCTTCTGGTTAGAGCACTGGCTTGGGTTAAAGAGCATTCGTGCAGTATTATTAAATGGTACTTTGAGCGAGGAAAGACTGAAATTTATGTAACTTCCGTGTGGGAATTAATCATCTTTATGTTTGTAATTTATACATCATATATCATACCATGTCACACATCATCTCTCTCTTCATTTCTATTAAGTTGCTGTTTCTGTATGCCAGACAAAGGAGGACATTTTCAAGGACTGAGGACTTCCAATGACCTTGTGTTTAAAGCAGTAACGTAGAAAAAGGTTCAAAATTCTGTAGACAGAGAAAGATATTTGAGTTTTCTGCATCACAGACCATCAGTGTTTCCTGCTGTGTAAGAGGCACATGGTAGGTGTGCTATTAGTGCTGACAAAGAACTGATGGAAAACTAGACACGACTTTCAGCAAGAGCTAGTTGTAGGGCTGCAGTCACAGAATCATAGAATCATTGGAATTGGAAGGGACCTTTAAAGGCCATTAGTCCAACAGCTAGATCAAGTGCTCAGAGCCCTGTCCACCCTAACCTTGAGTGTTTCCAAGAGTGAGGTATCTACTACCTCCATGGGCAACCTGGTGTAGTGCTTTTGTACCCTTACCTTAAAAAGCTTTTTCCTTATATCCAGTCTAAATCTGCCCTATTCTAGTTTGAAACCATTTCCCTTTGTCCAGTCAGATCCTGCTAAAGGATCTATCTGCAAAGAAGACTGTGAGAAAGAATGAATACATCCTACCTGAGCTTGTTCATAATAAGACTTGTTCATAGCTAATTGATATCAAATCAATTTTAGTAGTAGTAGTAGTGTATTTTTTGGTTAGGATTTTATAGCACGTGTGTATGGGAGGTTGAGCGTGAGAGAAGGGAATTTTTTTTTTTTTCAGATTAGTCCATTTTCACTCATGACAGGAGCGCATGTATAAAATCATTTTAATGAAGAAAGCTTTAAAGAAGCATAATCAGGCAGATTAGAATTTTCTGTATCTTTCGCCTTTTATGTCTTTGTATCTACATTCAAGAGAATTTTCAGGAATTAATCACTTGGTTTCAGAAACGCTTTGGGCTTTTAAAGTAATTCTTTTTTTTTTGAATGTTGATACAGCCACATATTTATCCATTCATGGTTCAGAAATAGGATTTGCTTCCCTATTTTTTATCTGTCAAAGTCAGTAGAAATCATAAGGTTTTTATGACACAGTAACCAACTTATTTCAACTGCTTGAAACAGTAGAAATAAAATGTTTAGCTGTTTTGTGGCTTCCTACAGCTCCCTGCATGAAACTCATCCAAGGAGTTTTTTGACAGCTTTACCTCTATTGTTCTGTTTACCTGAACATAGAAATGTTTATTTTAAAGTCAGTAAAATTATATCTACAAGTCTAATGAAGGTTTAAGCCATTGTTACAGTGACTGACTGAGCTGAAAGAAAAATACAGGTCCTTTATGAGTGACCTAGACACACCAAACAGTAACTTTTATACAATTTTAATCCGAAAAAAATACTGTGAAATACCAAGTTATTGTTCTTAGCATAATGACATTTATAGCAATGCAACAGACTTCCCCCTTCTTTTTTTGTTTTTATTTTTCTTTACTAATTGCTATCAACAGTAGTTCCAACCTTGCCCAGTCATCCATTCCTAATAAAGAATAAAGGTACATTGTAAATTCCTGACCAAGAGTACCAATGTCTGCAGCTCAGTTATGAAAGACTGGCATAGAACATCAAATACTGGAAATAAGGAGTAAGGATGTGGACCGTGCCATTTGAACAAAGATAATTAAAAACCATATGAAACCACTGTGAATAAGAGGACATACTGGAAATTCAGAATAAATCCTAGAGTAAAATGCTAAATAAATCAATGCTTTCTTTTCAGTCTTTCCCAGGAAATGTCAAGCAGTTACTTTGGCTATGTTTTATTCTTTCAGTCGTTATCCTCTTTTCTCTTTTCCTTTTGTTGCAAGAAGTAGAAAAATGTTTAGAATCTACTGACAGAAGCAGTTAAGTCAAAGTTCATGTTTAGAAAAAAAAGGGCATGTGGAGGAATGCCCAGTTTTCATGGCTGTAGAGGGTTTTCAGAAAATGTTGCACATGTGTGTGCTTATTTACTCTGTGCAAATGGGAAGGCATCTCTCCGAGGAATGCTGCAAGCAGCATTTCTGAAAGCAAACAGAAACTCTTGGCCATGTGGGAGTCACCAGCCCTCTCCCAAGATAATGAAAAAACCAAGATTAGGATTAGATGCAAAAGAGAAATGCCCGAAATTGCTTTTCACTGCACATGGAACAGGAAGGGCTGGAATCAGAGCTGAGGATCCCTCCAAACGGCCAAGCACTGCAGCTATCAGGGTTCTTTCACCATTCTACATATATAGGGAGCCAGCTTTAGTCTTCCTTGCAGTAATTTCTCTTCTGCCATTTCCTGCACACACACATGCTTGCAGCTTATTCTCTTAACTCGTTCCTGGATTTTTTTCACTGTTTCTGCTCGGACAGCTCTTACATCCAGTATTTCCTGCTTCAGAGTGCAAACCCAGCCTAAGGCACATGGCTGCATGGAACCATGCTGCAAGCGCTGAATGCTGCAGTGCATGGTGAGGGCTTTCTACACTGCAGCACTTCATGCTTGTAAAGCGAATGTCATTGCCCATATCCTATAAATATTTATACCTGAGAGCATTTCTGGTACATCAGTTCTATGTGTATCACCTCCTGGTGGCTCTCCCTAAGCTCTGCCCTTGGGCATCAGCCCTGCCTTTGGTTTCCTGCAGAGCAGCCAGAACTGGGGTGATGCTATGTATTGTGGAGTGCCATCTGCCAGAATTTTGTCCTCTTGCTGTTCAAATGATGAGTGGTAACTCTTCGGACAGGAGATGGACAAGGGATGTTCTCACTGATACCTTACATGTGATCTGTCAGCACAGTGTAAACTACGCAAGGGCAGGGGCTGAGCTACCAAGATAATCAATGTTCCATAAGTGCCTTCTAGCTCTGCTCCTTCCCACTACTTTGTGAGTGAACAAAGAGGAGACTGGGGCATCATTTTACGTTGCCTGATATAGCAAGCATTAGTTATGTTTGTGTTATAGCCTAATCGGTAGTTTCACCAGAAATTTGTTTGATGTTTACAATTTGTTTTTTCCCCTTTCATTCAGAGCTCTGATTTGAAGGGATTGAGTCTATGTACCCATTCAATTTTTATGGAAACAGCTAACCCTCTTCTAATAAAGATGGTTTGTAGCTGCTCTGCCTGACTCCCTTCTCATGTGGGCTGTTTTGAAGCCAGTATTGCGTTGTTGATCCCATCTGGGTTACCTGAAGCTGAAAACTGTAACCAAGAGTATTCAGAACTGCTGTTCTTCCAGCACATTGCAATGAAAGTTGCTTACATGCAAAACTGTTTGGAGCAGATATTATAAAACATCCCATACCATCCATCACTTTATTTTGATAGCCCTAGTTTTAAATCCTGAGCTGCAACAGCCACAATTTCCATTATATGGCTCACACTGACCTGCCAACTGTGAAGCATTACCTTTTTCCTTTCATTACAAATGTGGAGTTAGATTTGTTTTTCTTCCAAAAGCTCAAAATGTAGGATCAGAACTATTTACGTTTTTTTCTTTTATTTTTGTTTTTATTTTCATAGAATCATAGAATCACCAAGGTTGGAAAAGACCTAAAAGATCATCCAGTCCAACCGTTCACCCATTCCCAATAGCTCCTACTAAACCATGTCCCTCAACACAACATCCAGCCTTTCCTTGAACACCCCCAGGCTCGGTGACTCCACCACCTCCCTGGGCAGTCCGTTCCAGTGCCTGACCACCCTTTCTGAAAAGTAATACTTCCTCACGTCCAGCCTGAATCTCCCCTGCCGTAGCTTGAAGCCATTCCCTCTGGTCCTATCACTAATGACACGAGAGAAGAGGCCGACCCCCAGCTCACTGCAACCTCCCTTCAGGAAGTTATAGAGAGCAATGAGGTCTCCCCTGAGCCTCCTCTTCTCCAGGCTGAACATTCCCAGCTCCTTCAGCCTCTCCTCATATGGCCTGTGTTCCAGACCCCTCACCAGCTTTGTTGCCCTCCTTTGAACACGTTCCAGGGCCTCAATATCTTTCTTGCAGTGAGGGGCCCCAAACTGGACACAGTACTCGAGGTGCAGCCTCACCAGTGCGGAGTACAGGGGAACAATCACCTCTCTGCTCCTCCTTGCAACACCATTTCTGATGCAAGCCAGGATGCCATTGGCCTTCTTGGCCACCTGGGCACACTGTCGGCTCATGTTCAGCCGATCATCAATCAATACCCCCAGGTCCATTTCCTCTACGCAGTCCTCCAGCCACACCGCCCCAAGCCTGTAGCGTCGCCTGGGGTTGCTGTGGCCGAAGTGCAGGACCCGGCATTTGGCCTTGTTGAAACTCATCCCATTGGCTTCAGCCCAGCTCTCCAGCCTGTCCAGATCCCTCTGTAGGGCCTCGCTACCCCCAGGCAGATCCATACTTCCAGCCAATTTGGTGTCATCTGCGAATTTACTGAGGGTGCACTCGATGCCCTCATCAGGTCGTCAATAAAGATATTGAAGAGGACAGGCCCCAGCACCGACCCCTGGAGAACACCACTCACAACCGGTCGCCAGCTGGATTTGACTCCATTTACCACCACTCTCTGTGCCCGGCCCTCCAGCCAGCTCCTTACCCAGCCAAGAGTGTATCCATCCAAGCCTCTGGCTGCCAGCTTCTGCAGGAGAATGCTGTGGGAGACAGTGTCAAAGGCTTTGCTGAAGTCTAGGTAGACCACATCAACAGCCTTTCCCTCATCCACCAGATGGGTCACTAGATCATAGAAGGAGATCAGGTTGGTCAAGCAGGACCTGCCCTTCATGAACCCATGCTGGCTAGGCCTGATCCCCCGGTCACCCTGCGCATGCCGCATGATCTCCCTCAAGACAATCTGCTCCATAACCTTCCCTGGCACCGAGGTCAGGCTTACAGGCCTGTAGTTCCCTGGATCCTCCTTACGACCTTTCTTGTAAATGGGAGTCACACTGGCAAGCCTCCAGTCTTCTGGGACCTCACCAGTCATATTTGTCTTAAAATGCATAATCTTATGCTTTTCAGAATTAAAAAATATTCTGTGGTTATTATAATTCTTGATTATCAGAATTCTAATTCATCTTCTGATACACTGGATTGGTACAGAATTCATATACACCTGATTTGGGGAGAATTTCATTTCTCTCTGATTTAGAACAATGTACCTTCCTCAGAAAACTGCGGTAGTTTTTCTTGGGACTCAACATCTTTATTACGTGTGATGCTAAACCAAGACTGAATTCAGATGCACTGGATTATCATATCAGGTAGATGTGACCCCTGGAAAAATTAAGAATGATGCATGGAGAGCTGGCTGGCCATATTAGAGTAGCATCTTTCATATCTCTTAACACATAAGTGGTAGGAAAAGTTAGTGCCTACTTCCTT
This sequence comes from Centrocercus urophasianus, assembly GCF_019232065.1. Classification (NCBI taxonomy): domain Eukaryota; kingdom Metazoa; phylum Chordata; class Aves; order Galliformes; family Phasianidae; genus Centrocercus; species Centrocercus urophasianus. The sequence goes on along the minus strand of NW_024884697.1, from coordinate 10,102,319 downwards.
AAAATGGATTTTTTGCACTTCATTGGTCATTCAAAGCATGCACACTCAAAGCTGGATTTGTACACACCATCATAGGGCAAACTATTTCCACAGCTCCCTTTTGGGTTAACTAGATATTTTGGTTCTTGTTGATTCTTGCTTTTTGCTCTGAATTGAATCAATGCCTTGGTTCAGTTTTTCTCTGTGCTTCTTTAATTTTGTGGTAGTAAGTATTTTTTCTGACTTACTAATCACAGTAACATAAAAACAGTAGATTTAGAGAAAGTCTATTCTTGATCTGTGGCTGATAAAAATTTTTCTGAGAAGATAAAATGTAACATTAAGAAGAAACTTTTTATATGCTAAACCAAAGCAAAAAAATAAATACAAGATATTCAGTATTGCTGAAACACATGGAAGATGTATGATTTTACAGTTTTAACAGAATTACACCACAGGAATACAGACAAATCCATTGCTACAGGGTAAAAGCTGCAACTGTGGTAACACGAGAAAAGAAGCAATGTGGTGGGTGGAAATGCATGCTTTATCCAGTGGTTGTTTGTTGTTTTTTCCTCCACTATTTTGTTGCTAGAATAGTTATTGTCTTATTCACTTCCTCTTTGTAGACATGTCTGTGGAAAGACTTGACAAGGCTGATGTTTCCACTGGGCAGCTTTGAAGTTCTCAACATACAAACACTCCATAAGGAAGCATGTCCATGAAGTGTTACCCTTTTTTTTGTTGCTCACATGAATGTTCCAGAGCTAAATAAACACATAAACTCACTTTTCTAGCTGGGGGGTACTCTTAAAACAGACATTTGCATGGGAAAATATGTGGAGGAGCTACCAGACTGCTTCCCTCATTATCTGACATTGGGACATTCATGTCTTGAACCAGGTACCAGTGGCACAACCCCTGTATTGCAGCAGTTATAGCTTGTCTGAGGGCACAGCGCAAGGAAGAGAGTTGTCACATATGCATTCAAGTAGAAAGTTACATGTAACATGATTTCTTTGATGCTGAGCCCTGGTGTGGCACTTGTGATGCTGTGCTGCTAATCAGGCACGTGTCCTGGTGAAATCCTGCATGGGACTGTATATATAATAACTATCAGGTGTAAATTTGGGTACTCTTTAGATCTCATCAAGCATAAACCAGCAGAAGCATGCTGTTAATGGGGGGGAAAAAACAAGGCACTTTGTGTGACCCTGGGAAGGTTTCTTTTGCAGAAGCTGGGTCATCATGCTTGAATCCCACGCTATGTATCTCAAGTGCACTTTTGTTGGTGCTGCAATGATAAAATATAAAAGAAGCACAAGACAGCTTCCAATAAAAGGTTATCACTGTAATTCAGAAAAGCTGTGTTTTGAGATTTAGAAATCCATTTCTGAGGTCTATGAGCATTTCTGCCTTGAGCTTCTCTTTTCCTATCTGTCGTTTTATCTCAGTCTCATAATTGCAGTTCAGGTTTAGTGCAAAGATGTTTACAGCACATGGAGGAATCAGTAAAATCTCTCACAGTACTGACCACTTGTTGTTCTTAAGCTGTAAAATGCTGCCTGTATTATTTAAATGTCTGTCCTTTGATTTTCTTTGTGGAAGAATTTTTTTTTTTTTTAGGTTTAGCATAAATATAGGTCATAAGAGTTTCTGGATATTGCAAGGGTCTACACCATAGATGAGACTCAACTTCTCCTGCTAATGCACATTATCATTTCTGTAAGTTCTTTCTTTCCTGTGGTGAAAAGCCGTAAGTCCTGTGGAACGTTCTCTACCTGGTGGTCCATAGGACAGGGGTTGTCCACATCTGCCCTTCTGGCCTTAGTGACAATGACACACTTGACTGAGATTATGTAGGGCTGGACTCAGTGATCCGTGTTGTCTCTTTCAGTGTTAAGCTAAGTTTGTTAATATGGAGAGTTTTGGCTGTTGACATAATCCTTTGCTTTGGGACGTCTTTGACCTGTTGACTGGGAACTTCAGATAAATACAAATGTTGCATGTGATTATTTTGTCCAGACTTCATAAGTAGCCATACATATCCTTGGGATGTAGCAATTTGTCAACTGTATAAGTAATAGTAAAATGTATGGAAGAATATGACCATAGTTGCTCTAAATCTGCCTATATTTTAAATAAACCAATAACTGCCTGGTGTTAATGCATCACACATCTTCAGAAATCAAGCAATAAACAGTCAAGAAACAGAATTAAGCTTGAAAACACAATTGCATGTGTTCTCATTATACAGTCTTTCTGTGTAGCAACATAAATAATTGCTTATTACCAGTTAAATCTCATTTAATACAAAATGTAACTTCTTATGCACAGCGGCATAGAACAGTGTTTGCTGTGTTCCTATGATTACACTGGTTTGCAGGAGTAAGACCTCATTTCAGCTCATTTAGATAAAGAAAGATGTTGTAGCCCAGTTATAATGGTAAAGCATCATCACATGCAGCTTCGGGGAGACTGCTGGATCTGCAGGTCAGAATTGGTTTGATTTATGACATTTTAAGATCCAGAGCTCATCTGAAAATATCTCTGAGTTTAAGAGAGATGTCTGCCAGTAACTTCCCCGTTTTCTTCCTAATATGTCCCGACTTCGGTAATTCCCAGAATAGGGTCTTCATTATATCACTGCAGTTCCATGTTAGGAATGTGTTTCTTATGTCTGCTTTCTTCCTTTCATACGTTGCCAATTTTTTTTTTTCTTCTAATAATTTGAAAAAGAAAGACAGACCGTTATTTACTTCGAAAAATAAAATGCCTTGAATAAGTACAGCTGCTTTGCTATAAATAAATATACTGAGGTTTTTACCCAGCTGTTTCATTAGGTTGGATTTGGAATAGCCTCGTTAGATAAAAGCCCAATGCTTAATATCCCTGAAGAAATTACATTTTACTCATTTCAGCTCTTGTGAGCAGGAACAGTTTGTTATGGACTATTGTCTATAAATTACAACTTAGGGCACACAGAAAATAGACATTGTTGGATGTAATCTCTGTAAACACAGATAAAAATAGAGATGGGTCTGCAATAATGTGTTACGTCTGCATATCCCAGAGATCTGAGAGATTATGATCTCCTTAAATCTGAAATCTTGTAAGACTGTATGACATGAAAAAATACATGCTTGTCATGTATGAGTCACTTTGCAATAATAAATGTTTCTGATACTTTTTTTTTTCCCCTTTGTCCAGGACATATGAAGTAATTTTTCGTAACAACATGTATGACTGAGAAGTCAGGCATTGTGTGGGAACTGCTGAGTCACGGCCTGAACCTCTGATTGATCACCTGAGGCGAGCCATGAGTCAGCCAGAGGAGCACAGCTGAAGGCAATTCACCTGTGCTGCCGGAAGTGCTGCAGCCAGGCTCCACCCCTCCTAGATCTGTTTAAGAGCTGGCTACCAGTGGGGAAGGATCTCTTCCAGTGATCTGCTCTGCTGGAGTTTTGTAAGTGAGCCCAGGATAGGGGTAAACCTTCTATTTATTTTCCTTTTGTTGTCATAGTCTGCTTTGTCAAACTCTCTTGTTTATTTTGTAATTACAACATCTTAATATTCACTGGTTATAGAGTAAGGTAATTTAAAAAGCAAGCTTTGTGTCCTCTTCTCCTGTGTAAGCAGCGATAGGACTGGGGGGAGCGGCCTCAAGTTGCACGAGGAGAGATTGTGATTGGATGTTAAGAAATACTTCTCCACAGGAGTGCCCAGGGAGGTGATAGAGTTACTGTCCCTGCAGGTGTTCAAGAAACATTAGATGTGGTAGTGAGGGACGTGGCTTAGTGCGAAATATCAGTGGTAGGTGGATGGTTGGACTGGATGATCTTGGAGATCTTTTCTAAGCTTGCTAATTCTATGATTCTGTGAAAGGCAACTGCTGGGCGAGTGCTTCGGTGGGTGAGCATCAGACTGCTGGACAGCAGGCAGCTGTTGTCTGTGCAGACAGCCACATCCATGGGGGTTAGAGGCTTTTTAACCTTAACCTTGTCTTTCATGTCTCACGTGCAGTAGGTCGTGTTGTTTTAAAGCAGCATCTTGGAGGCAACCTTGATTTCTGCAGCCCTGAGCTTTGTGGCATGAGAGCTTTCCCCCATGCTTCTCCCTGTGATGTGTGACCGTATCAAAGGCCTCGCAGAAGCCTGGGTAGATTATGTCAGTTGCTTCTCCTTTCCCCACCAATGCTGGAAATAGCGTGGAACGGGATGGGGGGGGCATCCCAGCCGTGGGTTCCTACCTCCGCAGGACTCAACAGCTGTTCTGATCCACGTGTTTAAACTGGAGGGAATCTGACACTAACTAGAGAAATGAGGGGCTTGTTAATAAAGAAAAAAAGACTGCACCGCATTCTGTGGTGCAAGATGTTCTCTGAACTGCTGTTAACAATGCCCAGGATGCTTCCTTTTTGGTGAGGAGAGGTTTAGCAGGAATTTCTTAAATGAAAATAGTTTGTCTTGTATTTCCTTTTCATCGACCTTTCACGCTACTTCTTGATAAATTATCTTTGGATTCTAAACTAATATTTATTACTGAAGAGAATTGAAGAGAATACATATGCACCCTGCACCTTCATCTGCACCAAGAATCTTCTAAACATCTTTGCATGTGTTTCTTTTTCACACTGAGATGAAGCTGTGTGGAATATAGGCTTGGATGCATTTTCAATCAGGTGCGGGACATGTAATGCTCATCTGAGTTGTCATGCTGACAAGAACAGCAGAGTAGGAAATTTTTTAGGGTTGTGTGCTTTACTTTTTTTTTTTCCCTCCAGTCATAACCATGGAACCACAGAAGCATTACCCAGACAAAAGGAACCTTTGTCACCTGGACTTCCTACAACTGACACAGGCCTCCTTCCTCATACCTCTTCAGTACGCTGCTCACGATGCATTTGAACTCCCAGCCCATTGCCCTGTCTGAGGCTCAGAGATGGATGCACACAGCTTAAAAAATAGCACACTGGTGGCTACAGGCAGTGGAAATCAGCATCCGAAGCATCTGTAAGACCCCTGCAAAGGAATGGTGAGTTACCCTGGCACTGTCCTTTGGCAATCTCAGGTCTCTGTAAGTTCCTAAGGGTGTCGTAACTCCTCCCGTTGTGCTGACTCAGCTCTCCGAGTCATTTATGTGGGAGAGCTGGAGTTGAACTCCTTCCTGTTTCCTGCTTATGTCCTCCCTGCTTTGCCCATGGCCCAGTGAGCCTCCATCCTTGTTAGGTGTCTTGAATTACTGAGTTGTTTAAGGATTGGTTGGACCAATTAAATTCTTAGTGATGTCTCTAGATATGCATGTGCGCAAAAGCACATGCTAATGTAGTCTATATTGTATGATCATCATTGTAATGATGAATACATGCCTTGTTTCCTTTAGCCTATATTTTTAGATCAGCAGGACAGATTTCTGGAATGATTTTCAGCTTAGCACCAGAATTCCCTTGCAGTCCCCCCTGTATAGGAACTGCTGAGTCATGGCCTGAACCTCTGATGGATCGCCTGAGGCGAGCCATGAGTCAGCCAGAGGAGCACAGCTGAAGGCAATTCTCCTGTGCTGCCGGAAGTGCTGCAGCCAGGCTCCACCTCTCCTAGACCTGTTTAAGAGCTGGCTACCAGTAGGGAAGGATCTCTTCTGGAGATCACCTCTACTGGTGTTTTGTGGGTGAGCCCAGGATAGGGTAAGCCTTCCATTTATTCTCTTTTGTTATCATAGTCTACTTTGCCTAACTCTTTTGTTTATTTTGTTATTATAACAGCCTAATATTCTTTGATTATACAGGCATTTATAAGGGGTGCAAAAACAAGAAATCATGAATAAAACAATTAATAAATGCCATTTGTTGCTTTGTAGCACAATGATAGGAAAACAAATTAAGACAAACAATATAAGCTTTTAAATGTGTGTTCATGTGGCAAAATGCTGTAGGAAAATGTAGCATGAAAATCCTATCTGTTCTATCTGCAGTGTCTTAACTACACAATTGTCAGCTTTGCTTTAGATAAATAAGTATGGGTTGCAACAACAACAACAAAAAAAAAACCCACCAACAACAGAAGATGAAAACAGTTTTATCTGAGAGATCTCTTGCCTCCTGTTTTAGAGAGTAAAGATAAGAGGGAATGAAAACTTGTAGGTTTTGTCTTCTGCTGGGACACTGTCCAAAACCAACAGCTGACCCACTCCTGTCGGATACAGCAGGTAAAATTTGACAGGTGCCAACATTTTGGGACTGAGAGATTTGGAGGGATATGAGAAGACCGAGACCCAGAGCAAAACTGTCGAGCTTTATTGCACATGCTGTCAGAATTATCCTCCAAATTTAATGGAGCAGATGTTGCCCGTGGGATTATGACCTTTACCCTGATGTTCAGGTTTTCTCTGTTTACACCAGGGATAAGCTAAAATAAATATATTTACTTCAGATTGATTGCCTGGGGCCCAAATGGTCTAAAAATATTGGAGCTCAGTGCAGCATCTCAGCAGTGAGTGTATTTGAACAGAATCAGCATTATTTTTGTAGAACACCAAAATATTTTATGTACTCAGGAGTAACTGAGTTTGTTATTAAAAGGCCATCCTCAGGTCTCCTCCAAACGCCATAGCCTCACGTAACAATTAACTTAAACCTTCAAATAGTTTGAGAATTTGAGAAACTCTGAGGAAAAAGAAAAGAGCGAATGAGAGAGAGAGGGGGAGGGAAGGAAGAAAGAAAAGAAAGGAAAATAGGAAGGAAGGAGCAAAAAATTTGAGTGTCAGGTACATAGTGTCAGCAGTCACTGAGCTCTTGTCTCTACTGTGTCAAGTACTTGATTACATCTTCACTCAATACATTATCATATTTCAAGTATTTTCAATCATACCTTACCCTGCCCTTAAGAAACTCCAAGGCCTCAAAGGCTCTCAGCACCTTTGCCTCTCAGTCTGTGGGCCCAGGGCATTAATTCCTGGAGAAGTCAGGCTTATATTACTGAGAGGCTGACAGGATGCCCACTTGTCCTCCTTCATAATTCGTTCTCCAGAGCACATCCAAGTCTCTTTGCTAGCTTTTTTCACTGTAGATTCCTCCTGGACCCTAAAGGCAAGACATTTTATGAGCACTTTTTTCATTTTATTCTTGCTTGCAATCTCAACAACCGCCCTGCCTGCCTGCTGGTGAGGGCCCAGCACCACTTTACAGAGCATCATGTGTTTCAGCAGCATGTTTCTGATGCCATGCTGGTGTTGGGCTGATGCATGGCTGAAAAAAAAAAAAAAGGGGGGGGGAAGGGAAGGAATGTGATGAAGCATAGAGAGTCTGGTTAGTAAGATGATCAATCTGAAAGGAAGATCCCTAGGCAAATTCTTATGCTACTAATGATCTTCTAGCTCACATCCTCATTTTTGGAACTTTTTTTTTTTTCCAGAAATCTTGGCCATGGCTTTCTTGGAGGCCAAATGCTGTTTTCTTCATCTGTAAGCAATGGAAGATTCAGAAACCATTTTTTCAGCATAGTAACAGGTAAGAGAAATTGATTGCCTGACACTTATTGCATTCAGTTTAGAGGAACAGTTTTGACTTGACTTCTACATACCTGAGTTTTTTCAATCAAAAATAGAGAGATAATTATCTTTTACTATCCTATGTAAGGGGTCTACTGCTGAATGTGCATGGTTGTTGAAATGAGTCTCAACTGCACAGAAGATCAAGCACCACAGAAAGACCTGTGTGTATGGACAATGAATGCATTTGTAAGCAACTGCTAGTCAGGGCACTAGCATCTCTACTTTCCTGTTCCAACCCTTCAGTAACTTCACAAATGTGAAAAAAAGTTTGTGGTCAACTTGTGTGGTATTGTTATGCATTTTATTCACATTGCATTTCAAGCAACTTTGAACATAAACATTTTTTACATTTTTTTTTACGTCAGTATTTTTTCCTTGTGGTAAATTCTTAGACTCTGACATACTTTAAGATTGCCTTCAGCGATCTGTGCACATGTTTCTTATTAAGATCTCCCCCATTACATCATTTATTATAACACTGTTTTGCCAAATGTTTGAATTAAGGAAGGCATGCCGTTTTGACGCTACTCAGGGATTCTTGCAAGGAAGAAGGTAAGATATAGATGGCATTCTATTTGGTGCTCATAAGCCCAGATGTTTCTGATTAGTGTTTTCAGCAGCTTATAAGACCAAATGGGATTTGATAGAAGCTAGCTATAAGGGAAGTTTTGCAGAACTTCTTAGAAAGATTTGAATCCTTAATTTGTGTGTATTCCCAACTGAAGTTTCATTGTGTAGGGAAATGAATATGGGGAACTGTTGTATAACCAGCAAACTCTAATTCTGATTTCAGAGGAACATAACAAAGTGGAAATAAATTACATGGTAATAATTGTTTTGGACTGCGGGGCTAACACAACTTCCAGAAAGAAAAACAAAAGCTCTGATTCACTGTGGTATTACTCCATTTTATATTGATTTATCTCTATTGCATTCAAGGAAAAATATTTGAATAAGGGCAGAGATGACTCAGGTTCCCCCAGTGGTGGTTTATTTCTTATTATATCAAAACACATACAAGGAACCTTTAAAAAATGAATGTACTTTATTCACTTTACATTTTCCAGTGGTAAAGACACCATCCATCTGAACGTGTTTTCATCTTAATGTATAGTAGATTGTTCCATTGCACCCATCAGCGCAATGTCTGGATAACTTTCCCACAGGAAGGCAGGAAAATATTGTTACTCCAACGTGGACTTAAGCAGAGAAATAATTAGAGACTTGCTCGAATTCCATCAGGAAGAATAAGGGATAGATGCGAGTGAAAAACATGTTTGCTTTTCCCCAATCCAGAGCTTTATAGAAGATTTGCCCGGCTTCTTAAACATGACTTTCACCCATTTTCATGGGACAAGTGAACCCGTGCTTTTCCCTGTTCATTGAAGAACTTCATGAATATTCATTCATTTTAGCTTATACACTTTCCACGAGCCACCTGCTAGTTGTTTGCAGTGCCGATGGAGCAAAACTACTCATGATAGGAAGTTTAACCTTAATTTCATTGTTGCTGATTTTGTATCCATACAACAAGAGACAGTCAGAACAGATGAATAAAGATGAGAGAAGAAACTTGTCAGTTTGCTTGCTTTGTGCATTGGCAAGGGTTTTCCCTGCCATCACCCTCCTATCCTGTTAGTCAGACTCAGTGATAGATTAAAGACTGGGGCAGAGTGGGATTCCTCACTCTGGAAGCTCTACTGCTTGAAGCTGTGCTCTATGCGTATCTACAACCATTACAACCATTATTTTGAACATGATGTCACTGAATGCTTGTCTTAGACAAATTTTTTATTAGCATGTATGTGTTCCAGCTTCCACATTCTTTATTTCCTTTTCCAAACAGGAGATTTTTCAGTCCCCATCATACATCCCTGTATGTCTACTGATTCCTTTCCAATATCAATTCTTAACTGCCAGTGAACTGGTTACCAACCGAATAAAACAAATCAACTCTTCTCTGCTGATCTGTTTACATCATTTTCTCAGCAGTTTTCCAGAGAAGTGTACCAAGGGCAGCAGCCCAAGGTGCCACAGGATACCCTGTGCTTAATCAGCTCTGGGTTACTCTATCCAGACAATCCCTGGTAGGACCCTCAAAAGGAGAATATCGTAGATGAAAGACAGTGTTAAATGCCAGATGAAGAAAGAAATATGTAAACTGATCACTGGGAGAAGTGATTAGGTCTCTCACTTTTCCATGGCTCATCTTTCCAATTAAAGCCTGTTGTTAACCTGTCTATTGCCTGCTTTTTATGGAGAGTTTGGTTTTGGTATTGAAGATTAAACCTTTGCTGGTTTAAAAGGCTCAGAAGTTTTGATCTGCTCACCCAATAGTAATTTGGAACACCAATTTATGGTTATTGGCTATAATTGCTCTAGAAACACTTTCACTTTTGTCATTGTTCCCATTAAGTTGAATATAACAGTAGCTCTAATAAATAAAAAATAAGGAAAAAAGAAAGAGTTCACATTCATACGCCTTCTAGAGTCTTACTGGCTTTTATCTAATCTGGTCCAGCTGTACCATTGATGAAATCTGTATGTTAAATGATATTCAGTGTTTTGTCAAACTATTTATTAAAAAAAAAAAAAAAAAAGGAAAAAACAGAGAATATTGGATACTGCAGTGAACCTTTACCTCAGGGAGACTCATGAAAGGTCTTCCATTGTGCTAGAAGCCTCTGAGCAAACTTTAGAAGGGAGCTGTATTCACTGAGTGGTTGCCACGTCTGGGGAGCTGCTGGTCTGGCATAATGTTTGTGTTGATTTGCTTCTTCATTTGAAACCAAAATCAGATTTCTTGAAAAATAAATCTGTGAACTAGAAACTTGTTTTCTATCCAGACCTAATCATTTTTTTGTTTCTTGTTTGTTTTATTTGATTTTCTTGGCTTTTTAGATCCTTAAATTGGATTAGGATTCCTCAGTAACAGAGCTAGCCAAATATGAAGACATAACTAAGTGAATAATAGTGCCTAAATGAATAGCTATAATTTGCAAGAGAAGCCAGTACTACAATTTAAAACTATGAAGCACATCAAAAATCCTAGTATTAAAAATAATGATACTTTGGCAGATTTCTGAGTCTCTATTTGTGCTTGTACATTCTCAGACTTTTCGATAACCCTGTAAGGAGTAGGAAATTTCCTTTAAGAAAAAAAAGTAACAATTCCTGAGGATTTAGGAAAAATGCCAAATGTTGTGAGGCTGTGATAAAAGCATGGGTGTTAGCAATATCAAGAGCAAGAATAGCTTTTTGCAAGCATTGCTAACACTGCTGTTCTCACAGAACCAGTGGGATATATCTCAAGGAACAGCCTTCTTTCCTTGACTATGCTCACATGCTGTATTGACATTTCTAGCATTTCTTAATATACTTTGTGCACTCTGGGGTCTATTGAGTGTTTCTCAGATATCGATGATTAGTTGGAAGAAGTAATACTGAAATCACAGCTGAGGACATGCTACACCCAATTTACATTTTGCCATCTGTATTGACAATGTGAATGTTTGATGCTTCAGGAAATATGGCACATAGTTCCATAGCACGTGCCTGTTCTTGATTTGCAGAAACTTCTATTAGCACAAATCTGATGAGCTGCCTGTTGATGATCTGTCTCCTTTCAGTGTCATGTCTGCATCTGGTTAAGTCCTTGTCCTAGAGGAATGTCCCTATGCCCAGGACACAGTGCAGGTCTTCAAGGCTTTTCCACTGTCTTTCCCAGCCTTGACATAAAAGAGTATAATTATTAAATATATAAAGAGTTTATTTATTCTGGAAGATCAACTTGCCTTAATTTATTTGAGACTAATGGAGGTCAACAAATGTTATTCCAGAATCTCAAGGCCTGTAGTTGGATGTTCACATAGGGAAGATATACTGGTTGTCAGGAGCAACTTATTGCATGGTAGTGCTTGTGGCAGTGAGAATCCCTGGTCAGCAAAGACTCACCTATGAACAAGCATTGCCTGACCTTTCTTAGTGAGTCATACCACAGCCAGATAGTACATCACTGACTGCCTCTCCTTGCTGGTCCATTTTTGCTTCTTATTTCTGTATGGACGCTTCTGAGAAGAGAAACCTGTCTCTCATTTAGATGCCCTTATTTGGCTCTTCAAACAATTCTCTTCTCTATTTATGTATTTGTAGTTGGAACCTGTCCTTTCTCCTCAATGCAGCTCAGGACGCAGTGTATAGTATAACTAGCAGAAATCATTTCCTGGACAAAATGATAAGCCAGGCTCAGTTATGTGGGTCCTAGAATTCGATAGCTTTTTATTTATCTGTAAAGTCGAATATGAAACATATTGTTATAGGTTGCAGCACTTTCTGCAGTAGTCTACTTACACTTCCCATGTTCCAAAAATAAACTCCTTCAGGGCTGATCTTGGCTCAAATACCTAAGTAAGAATCCTCATAGAAGCAACCTAATCCTTACATTCCAGCCTCATGCCAAAAACTCAGCTGAAATCAATGGGAAAAATTCAGCCTGTTGATATCAGTGGAGGTATGTGGATCTATCTCAGAGACACAATTCTCATCCTAACCAAGCATGTCAGGCTGTTGCACTAAACCATTGGTAAAATAAATGCAGGTGGTTTAAAATGTAGCACTAAAATATTGATTTTCAGTTTAATACAAAAAAAATTGCATCTTATATCTGAAGGTTTGCTTCATTACCTGGCCATTTTAGTGTTTGGCTTGATTTTAAGAACCATAATATTATAGACAATGAAGGGAATAAGATCTCTGACAATTTATCATACTTTCAAATGCTTAAGTTTTCTTTTTCAAAAATAATTACTTGTGAAATTCATCCCTTGAAAATGATGGCATAGTTGAGAATTTCTTCGCTGAAATGTTAAATATTCTTTAGCTACCAGGCAATTGATATTCATTGGACCTCTCTAAGTTAGAAATTTGTTTACTGTTAAAGTAAGTAGTATAGACATTAACAACAATGTTAGGTATGCAATCTTTTGTCTTCCACTGTCATGTTAATGCACACTATTATTCACAGCTTCTTGCAGATTAAAATACTACTGGCTTCTGAAAACTTAAAAGCTAGTGAAAAAAATGTTGCTACACAGACTGAGTACTAAAGATTTTATATTGTCTTGTATTCTGTGTCAGGGTCATCTAACAATATGAACTTGTAGCACTAATGTTGAGGTTCACCAATATTTCACAGGAATGTATCTTTCTGAAACCTTTCCGGTAAATCTAAGTGGAAGGGAGAGTCAAATAGTTGAAGCTCCTGTTATAGAACCAAAGGACAAGTTGAACACCCAGTAAGACAACAGTTTGTTAGGATGGATGCAAATAAAGATAGATTATAGTTAGTTTAATAGGCACTCAATAATAGAAATTTAATAATAGACGGTTTAAAAATCTCTTGATAAAACCTGTTCCTGCACAGATGTCTAGAAAAACGTATGTATGTCATTCAAGACTTCTTTCATAGGTAATTAGTCTGTTAGACTAATAAATAAATAACAATGAGGAGGAAGATAGAAAAATATTGGCAGATTTAATGCATTTTTCCTTTTTCTTTTGAAGAGCACAAACTGCTGTTTTATGGTGATCTGAACTGAGAATCACAGAATCATAGAATTGTAGGGGCTGGAAGGACCTCTAGAGATCACTGAGTTCAACCCCCCCTAAAGCAGGCTCCATAAACCAGGTTGCAGGCAGGCATCCAGGACAGTCTTGAAAGTCTCCATAGGAGACTCCACAGCCTCTCTGGGAAGGCTGTTCCTCACTATGAAGAAGTTCTTATGCACTTTTGTGTGGAACTTCCTTTGTTCCTGTTTGTGGTCATTTCCCATTGTCATATCATCATGCATCACTGTCTGGCCTCGTCCCTTTGCCTCCCACACCTTAGATACTTATAGACAAGAAGAGAAGATTGTTATGCTCACATTTCTCAGGAAACAAACAAACAAAAAAAGTTATTATCTCTTGATCAGAGTGTGAAATGCTGGAATTCAGATTCAGAGATGCTCAAAGAACTGGTGGTAACTCAAGAAAGACCCAGAGCAAGCTAGTAGGTACAATAATAAGGCAAGTCTGAAGTTTGGTCCTTTCTGGTCTGCATTCAGCTTTTCTCTTGCTTTCAAATTTGCACTGTTTTTCATTAAATACCTACATTTTTGCTTTTGCCATGCTGAGGTGCCTAAGCCCTTCACTAGCTCTGCGCTTCAGTTCCTCTTGTACTCGCACGTTGTTGCCCAGAAATACCAAAAACATTTGTGGATCACCTGATTTTTATTGTGCCTCATTGTAGGCAGCTGCACATCTTTTGCACAGCTTACTCAACCTGATTAGTAGTTTTCAATTCAACTTCTGCAACTTAAAATTTTTGTTTGCTCTAAACCGGCTGTAATGTGGCAAGTACCTTGAATGGCTATTTCATTCCTCCTTAATACAAATAACGGAAGACAGGAGGTGATCTCTTTTCACCTACAAAGTTAATCTAGAACGCTGACTTAGGCTAAATCTTCAGCTTTAGATGGCTAAACATAAAATAAGTATCTTTTTTGGGAGGGAATCCTGGCCTTTAAAGACAGTATTTCTAATTGCTCAATAGCTGTTTCTCTTCAGATTCAAGAAAAAGAGCTACTTCTTTGACATAATCAGTTTTTCCTTTTATCTGAAGCTAGTTCTAAGTTAGGTTTTTTTCTAAGCACTGATTTAATGCCGTAAATCTACAAATTATACTTTGGATTCTTTTAAAGCTTTAGCCAAAGCAGTGGATTTTTATGTCTTGTTATCCTGGCCTTTGAATGCTCCTGAATTTTCTCTGAAAAGATAGATTGTACCAGATTTTGACTGATTCTTTGCTCATCCAGATATGACCAAGTTCTAATGATCCTAAATCCAATGTAAGTAGAATCATCATTTAACAGGAGGAGAAAAAGAGAAAATAGTAATAATTATCCTATACATCTATAATGTTTGATATTTAGAATATGTAACTGATGAAAAGTGTAAATAGTTGTCGTTTTATAGTTTCAGAAATCTTTAAATACTTGTGAGCCATTTTCAATTTATGAAGAGACCGAAGCTAAGCATTTTTCTGTATACAATCACTAACAACTCTAGTAGTGGATTTTCTGTCTCTGTCTTCTTCCATCTGTCTTTCTTTCTATTCCTTTGTATTGAACTATCTGGCCAGGGAAATTTGCAGCCAAGTAGAAGAGCAAATTACTACTCTCTGCTATTGGAAAGACAAGATCAGCATGCATGGCTGTCAATCAGTTTGTAGCAAACACAGAAGCAGACAATGCATGTGCTTCCACCTACCCTGATAAGTGCTGGGGATGATGAGTGGGAAATTAGAACACTATGTTCTTTTTCAAAGAAAAAGGAAACTACCAGATACTTATCTAAAATAACTAGACTTTTACTCCTTACGTTTCTCCTTACTTCTTGTTAGTGAAAACGAGAAGTAATAAATAAAGCAGCAGAGCTGATAGGACTATTGGTTGCTATGTACTTGAACACACAATGTCATACATCTGAGAAGAGGGAATCAGGGCAGAAAATGTTTTACATACTAAAAGATAATATATTGTGAAGGTAAATGTGGTAAGAATTCTTAAATAAATAAATAATCAGTTTTATTTATCCTGACTGTTTTGAAGTAAATAAAAATTTAGAACTAATTTGCTATAACAACACAGTAAAAATAAATGGAGACAATATCTACAGATATGATTAAGAGATCAGCTATGGAGAGCAGACAAAACTGGCTTGCCTCTGACGTGTTATGTAGTAAGGCATCTTAGGAGAACCCAAATCTCATGTTTGACTTCTTGTTCTTTTCATATCAAAATACTATTATCACTGAAAGCTGGGACAGCTTATTTGCTCTGGCTTCAGAATGGCCCAACTTTTATGTTCCTGCAGTATAAAGAGTTATGCCATTGTTAAGACAAATGTATTCATCATCACATACGGTGGTTACCATTCTGGACACCTGAAATATTTCATCTTCTATACTGCAGTCAGAGGCATTGATGGGAAACACTCAGGAGTTACTATTGCCCTCAGGGTCATAGGAAAAAGTGCTGAAAACACCTGTACATTATGCTCTGCTATTCTTTGACATCTTCTACTCAGAACAAACTTTCAAATTTCTCGAGATCTGTCACTTTTTCTTGAAGACAGTGGCTGCTCAAGTGGCTGCAGACTAGAAGGGTGGAGGTATCTTCAGAGATACCTCTCTGAAAGAATTCTTACAATTAGCATACAGATTTGAGACAGAAATTGGATAGTGACTTTGAGAACAAAAATCTTTCTAGCGTTTGCGACCTTAACATTTCTAGAGACTATATTTTTGACTGTTCAATAACCAGTCATTTTTTCATTGTCCTAAATTTGAATGTTCTCATCCGCTGATAGAAAATGCTGCTGTATTTGTTCTCTCCAAGGACCTCAGTTTAGAGGAAGGTTGTGATTTCAAGGGTTTTTTTTTCAAAAATCATAATATCACAAATCGCATTTTAACAATTTTCTATGTTAATGCTTATAAAGATGAAAGTATCCATGGCAATAGAAATAAAAGTGCGAGGGAAATTGGACTTCATTGCAAATGTAATTTTCACAGCAATTACACTCTGACAAGATATAAAGATAAATATCAGATAATTTGTTGTTTTGTTTACCATAATTTTTTTGTTAGATGACGCCTGGAGAAAGTCAAGAAAACAAATAGAGACTTGAAAACTTAATTATAAATTAACAATTGGTGGACAAAGAGAAGGCGACTGATGTCATCTACCTGGACTTGTGCAAGGCTTTTCACATGATCCTCCACCACATTCTTATTTCTAAATTGGAGAGATGCGGATTTGAAGGGTGGACTACTCAGCAGATAAGAAATTGGTTGGTAGGCTATAGGCAGAAGGTTGTGTTGAATGGCAATATGTCCAGGTAGAAGCTGGTGATGAGCAGTGTCCGCTCTGGGTCTGTCTTGGGACCAGCGCTCTTGAACATTTTTATCAGTGACGCTGATGATGGGCTTGAGTGCATTCTCAGCAAGTTTGCTGATGGTACCAAGCTGAGTGGTGCAGTTGACATGTTAAGAGGAAGGGATGCCATGCAGAGGGACCTCAGTAAATTCAAAAGGTAGGCCCATGTGAACCTAATGAGGTTCAACATAGCAAAGTGCAAGGTTTTGCACTTGGGTCAGATTAATTCCAGGTATGTATGCAGACTGGGAGAAGAACTCCTTGAGAGTAGCCCTGTGGAGAAGTACCTAGGAGTCATGGTGGATGAAAAGCTGGACATGAGCCAGGAGTGTGCTCTTGCAGATTAGAAGGCCAACGTTATGCTGAGCTCCATCAAAAGAGGGGTGGCCAGCAGGGACAGAGAGTTGATTGTCCCTCTTTACTCTGCCATTCCTGACACCCCATCTAGAGTACTGTGTCCAGGTCTGGGGCCTCCCGTACAGAAAAGATGTGGAGCTATTAGAGAGGGCCACGAAGATGGTCAGAGTGCTGGAGCACTTCCCATATGTAGACAGGCTGAGGGAGCTATGCTTGTTCAGCCTTGAGAAGAGAAGGCTGTAAGAAGACCTCACTGAAGCCCTCCAGTGTTTAAAAGGGGATTATATAAGAGGGGAACCAACCTTTTATAAGGGTAGATAGTGATAGGATAAGGAGGAATGGTTTTAAGCTCAAGGAGGGGAGGTTTAGATTGGATGTCAGAGGGAAGGTCTTCATAGAGAGAGTGGTGAGGTGCTGGAACAAGCTGCCCAGAAAGGCGGTGTATGCTCCATCCCTGGATGTGCTCAAGACCAGGTTGGATGGAGTCCTGGGCAGCCTGGACTAGTACCAGATCTGGAGGTTGGTGGCCCTGCCTGTGGCAGAGGCATTGGAAGTTAATGATCCTTGGGGTCCCTTCCAACCCAAATCATTCTTTGAATTGTTTTGTGTATATATTCTGAATAATAAATACTTTCCTGAATTGACCAAAAGACCTGGAAAACTAATTCTGTCACTGCAAGTCTGGAACACTTAAGTGATTTGTTTACCTTTTGTCTTTGTCTAATATGAATCACAGTTATTAAAGTTGAACAAAAGCAATTAAAATAATCTGCTTCATCTCAAGTCACGTCAGGGTTGTTTTCTGCGGTGTTTTCTTCCATATTTTTTCTACTGTGCTTTTACTTATCCCTAGAGCTGTGGATTCTATTATTTCCATTTAAAAACTATTCCAGGGGCATTATTATTCTTAAGACATTCATTTCCTTGAATTCAGCCTAAACTGTTCTGTTTGTGTCGTCACTCTGTGACTTGTCTCCCCCTTAGATATTTGTTCATTTCAACTTTTTAGAGATAGCTGTCTCCTCTTGGTTTTCACTTAGCAGACATGAATGGGATACAAAGTGTCTGAGCTCAGTTGGAGCTAGGAGACCTCTGATAATTCTAGTGGGAGATAATTTAACACTTTAATTAATGTGATATTATTAGTGCTTTTAGCCAATGAAGCTACAATACAATGGCACTTTATGGATATTGTGGATACTTAAGGAATATTTCATCTTATTATTTTTTCTTGAATAGTGCTTTCTTTTGAGAAGAATACCTTTGCTCAAAGATTTTGCTTGAAACTTTTATACCCATAAACATTTTAAACAATATTCAGGGTGCTGGCTTTCATTGTCTATGTCAAAACTTTCAGCGTTTTTGCAGTATTCTTTTTCATACATCTTTGTGCAATTTTTTTGTATTATCATACTAAACCTCAAGATGTTTTTCTCTATGAGAATTTAAAAATTATAAGCTTGGAAGTTTCCACTGATAGAGGAGATGCTGAGACAACATCCAAGCCAGAATTTGCACATCAGCAAGTTTTGAGTCTGAGTCCTGCAGGCTCATGAGAAGGGACTCTCCAGCAATGCAGAACATGTGTGCAAGTTACTACATTATCCTTGCAAGCATTGTAGATACAACCAGTTTCAGCTGTGGAAAGGAAATTTGGGGAACACAGTTGGGTCTGCCTGGCAATGACTACTGTCTCAATAAAGTCTATTTTGCTTAGGTGCTTCTGTAAGTCACGAGTAGGTACTTCTTTGCAGCTTAATGCGCTCAAATGCCTCTGTAAATCAACTTCTTTGTTCGGCTCTTCCTTTAGGATAATGCACAAAATAACCTTGTCAATGGACACCACCTGAAAATTGCTAGCAGGAAATGGTAAAGGCTTGCAAATCTCAGAACTACGTTACAGCATCAAAATGTTACTGCCACAAAACTGGGTAAGCAGTTCCCACTGAGAAAAACTTCCATAGATATGTTACAGTTTCTAAATCATATTCCTAGTGCAATCTGCTCTGTACAGAAGAGGGCTAATTAACTTGCTATTATTAACAATAATTAATATTGCAGAGTGTAGTGTTAAGCAAGAATCTGTTTGCTTTCTTATTGGAAGGGTTATACTGCTGACATTTTTAATTCAGAGCCTTTTCATCTTGTTATTTGCCTTTCATTTCCTGCATGCAGTTTGACATGCTAAGATCAGCATTTCTAACACCATAGGAGCACTCTGAGAAAATCCTTTGTTTTGCCATGCAGTCCTGACTCCATAGGTGTACATTGCCCCATGGTTACCACCAGGAGTGTGTTACTGCTCAATTCCAGTACAAAACATCATGTTAAATCTTCTTTAAAATTATTATGAAGAATAGTTGTTTTTCACAGGCTTGGGTTAAGTAGTTTCTGTTTTATATTCATGCCAGATGGGATATGAAATCGTGTTGGGTGACAGTACTTTATTAGTAAAAGAGAATAGACAAAGTGTATGTAAACAGGCTTGGTGTCTGAAGGTATTGCAAGGCTTCACAGAATGTATGTAGGTTGGGTTGTTGATCAGGGATACAATGATATCAAGTGAAAGATAACCAAAAGAAACTTTCTTAATGATAACAGCAGAAAGAACAGATAAATTTAGCTAAGTACATTCAGGCACTAAAGAGGCAGGAAGAACTGCCCAGAAAATGAAAAACTTGCAGGTTGAAGAGGAGTCAGGTTACACCTGGGATCAGTGTAGTTACTTGTAATGAACATCCAGGGGCTGAATGTGGGGCTAGACAGTTCCAGGCATTTGATTTCCATTTGATCTGCTTCCACTTTCTGACATGAATTCATGCCCTACATTCTGCATCTCAGCTCAATTGGAGGACAAGGGACTGGGCCGTTCTAGGGCATATGGAGCAAGTTGTACTTCTCCTTCAGGTTTCAGAACTGCACCACTACTGGCTTATGGTGTGTTTTCTCCTATTCTCTCTCATTCCTGTTCCCAATGTCTGTTATGTGGTAGCACGACCCTGTATGTACAGGTTGATTGATCAGTCCTTGTCGATTTTCAAGGTAGAAGGTTTAATATGAGTATTTGTTTGTAGGTCAAATTGGAGAGAGCTGTATCTATTAGAAGGTAAGTCACGTTCCTCTAAGAAACCTTTAGAAAACAGACCTTAAATCTTTGTGGCAATGAATCATAGAATCATAGAATGGCCTAGGTGTAAAAGGACCACAATGATCATCTAGTTTTAACCCCCCTGTGATGTGCAGGGCTGCCAACCACCAGACCAAGCTGCCCAGAGCCACATCCAGCCTGGCCTTGAATGCCTTCAGGGATGGGACATCCACAACCTCCTTGGGCAACCTGTTCCAGTGCCTCACCACCCTCTGTGTGAAAAACTTCCTCCTAAGATCTAACCTAAATCTCCCTTGTCTTAGTTTAAAACCATTCCCTCTTGTACTATTGCTATCCACCCTTGTGAACAACCTTTCCCTCTCCTGTTTATATGCTCCCTTCAAGTACAGGAAGGCCACAATGAGGTATCACTGGAGCATTCTCTTTTCCAAACTACACAAGCCCAGTTCCCTCGGTCTTTGCTCATAGTAGAGGTGCTCCAGACCTCTGATCATCTTAGTGGCCCTCCTCTAGAGGGTCTCCTCATTCCAAGAGCTCTGTATCTTTCTTGTGCTGGGGGTCCCAGGCCTGGAAGCAGTACTCCAGATGGGGCCTCACAAGAGCTGAGTAGAGGGGGACAATCACTTCCCTCTCCTTGCTGGCCTCCCCTTTTTTAATGCAGCCCAGAACACAGTTGGCCTTCTGAGCTGCAGGCACTCACTACTGTCTCATGTCCAGCTTCTCATCCACCAGGATCCCCAAGTCCTTCTCCGCAGGGCTGCTCTCAAAGAGATCTTCCCCCAGTTTGTATAAATACCTGGGATTGCCCCAACCCAGGTGCAGCACACTGCATTTGGCCTTGTCAAATCTCATTAGATTCACACAGCCAACTTCTCCATCCTGTCCAGGTCCCTCTGGAGGGCTTCTCTTCCTCCTACTGTATTGACTGCTCCACTCAGATTGGTGTAATCTGCAAACTTGCTGAGGGTGCACTTGATGCCATCATCTATGTCACTGATGAAGATGTTGAAGAGCACCGGTCCCAAGACCGACCCCTGAGGGACACCACTTGTGACTGGCCTCCACTCTGACACAGAACCACTGATCACAACCTTTTGGCTGCATCCAGCCAGTCAATTCCTAATCGAACAGTCCATCCTTCAAATCTACACCTCTCCACCTCTCCAGTTTAGAGAGAAAGATGTGGTGAGAGACCATGTCAAAGCCCTTGCAGAAGTCCAGCAGATGACATCCATCACCTCATCCACTGATGCCATCACTCCATCATAGAAGGCCACCAGATTGGTCAGGCATGATCTGCCCTTGGTGAAGCCATGATGGCTGTTGCAGATCACCTCTTTGTCTCATATGTGCCTTAACATAGCTTCTAGGAGGATCTGCTCCATAATCTTCTCAGGCACAGAGATTAGGCTCAATGGTCTGTAGTTCCCCAGGTCATCCTTTCTCCCTTTCATCCTTTGAGTATTTAATAAACAATTTACTTATAGCAAAGATTTGAAATAATAAGCAGAAAAGTCTGACAGCTTTTAAACATGAACTCTTCTCTGGCAGTTATCATTTATCTCATCATCTTTTTGAGTCATTATATTCTGAACAGAAACAGTGTTTTTCTTTTTGCTGCTCTATGTGTAAGGATTGAGAGTGACTCTACCTTATGCATGAAATGAAACCAGTTCACACAAAACTGTGCCATGATGGAAAATGTTCACTGAAAATCAAACTCAGTTTGGAGCCACCTTCAGAAGTACAACACAAAGCTGCTAAGTTGCTGGTCCTGTGAAGAGGAAATGGGCTCCCAGCTTTTCTCTAGTCAAACCTCTTCTTCATGGAATTATTACAGTATGTA
Source organism: Centrocercus urophasianus (assembly GCF_019232065.1). Lineage (NCBI taxonomy): Eukaryota > Metazoa > Chordata > Aves > Galliformes > Phasianidae > Centrocercus > Centrocercus urophasianus. Next base: position 10,080,502 of record NW_024884697.1, on the reverse strand, counting down.
TAACAAAAACAAACCCACCCTCTCACTTCTGGAGCAGGGAAAAGACTGGAGTCAGTGTGCTTGCTGAGTTCACCCTAATTAATTCTGATGCATTTTGGTATGAGAGCAAACCCAGGTCTCATATGTCTGCCAGAATTAAAGTATTTCCAGTTAGCTCAGTGGCATTTTGGATGCAATGTTGATGTAATAATACCATTCTTAACTATTTTGATTCTTTACCATTTTGATTTGGATTGCTTTAAAGAAAGAGTTCAGTGGACTCGCAAGTGACAGGTGAGTACCAGCTGTGGCTAGAATAAAGATAACTGCCTGCTAAAGTAATAATGCTTGAAATTCCTCTTAAAAGTGTTTTGAGACGTATTTGCCCAAAGGGGTGAAGAGATTCCTTTTACAGTTATAAATTTCTCATTTTGACTTCCCTGGAGTATCGTAGGAGTGATAGAGAACATAATATAGCAATTAGGTTCTGCAGCTAAATTCCTCAGCACAGATGTGTATTGCAGCAGGTAAAAAAAAAATCTGTTTTTGTATAGCTTTTAAAAAAGTTGGAGAAAAGTGCTGACAAAATCTTCTATAGGATGTGAGTGGCCCCTGTGATGTTTTATTTAAATAATAATAATAATAAAACAGTAGAAGAAATTCATAGAAATTCCATCAGGATCTCCTGCCAATTTCTGCTACTTGTATATCCTTCGGTATTTTGCCTCAGCTCAGTGGATTTTGGCATATGCTTGTCTGAAGAGGCACCTTTACAAGGTAATATCTTTTAAAGGCTTTATAAAAGTTATTGCCAGTTGTTTGTCACATTATGCAGATGGCAAAAATTATATTTAGTTATGCAAATCAAGAATTGCAATATGGTTAAGGGAAGCGTCTGATACAGAAACTGCTGTGACAATCTTATCCAATGGTTGTGTCAATCTGGCTTGTTTGTTGAGGCAGTCAACTCGTTCCCAGGAAGACATACCCTATCTGTTTTCAGTTGCCAATATCTTAGCTGTATCTCAAGGGGGAAAAGAACCCTTTTTAAAATATGAACCACATTCTACTTGTGAGTTGATTAATTCAGAGGAAAGGTGTTACAGAGACTTAAGGAAAAATGAGCTCTGAGTGACAAAATTTAATAAGATTACTACTTCCATATCCTCGTATTCTTCATTTCTTTCTGATTTTTATTTTCATTTGGAAGAGGACCAAAAGAAAAAATGAAAAATATCAAAGGCAAGTAAACCCAGGTTTGTCACAATGGATTATTTTTCTTTTATTTGAGACTTTTAAAAGGATATATTCAATAACACAAAATTATAGTGTTTCTTTCTCCTGACCACTTCATTTCAAGGTTACAGTGCAGCACTTTCTGAATATCACAAAATAATAGCTGAGACTCTGTAAAATAGAGTCTTTTTCATTTTGAAATAGACCGCTTGTGAATATTCCTGAAAGGAATTAGTTAAGCTATAATAAAAATGTTTCTGAGAGTCTGGTCTGCCAGTTAAAGTTGAATAAATAACGTAGTAGCAATTTGATGGGTCCCTGTGATCATTAAATCCTCAACTTCTTTTGCAGGCATAGATTCCCCAACAGTTTTCGCTCACAGAAATGAGGTACCGTTGTGTTCACTATTCTTAAGCTGATGACATGTTCCTGTAAAGTGCAGTGCCTATAAAATGTATATTCTGCTGCTATGGGAATAAAGCATAATTCTGACATAATAGATAGTGTACTCGGAACTTTACCTAGTATTGATCCCAATAAAGAGTTCTGATCCCAATAATCTCTACAGTATTATCTCCTCAGAACATCACTAGAAGTCATCTTTCCATTTATCCTCACTGGAAAACACTTTATTTTATTAAAAAATAAAAATATATGATATGTTAATATATTACATTTATTACAATGGTGTAAAAATAATTTCTCTCTAGAGGGATCTCATGTATTTTTTTCTATTTAAATGAAATTATGCAGTAATGCCAAATTTCAAGAGTGGAATGCCAATCTTCCTTGCTTTTTGAACAAATTGACTTGCATATCATTGTTCTTACAGAATGCACTTTTTTAATAAACAGTCAGGGAACCCTAATATTATTGAAACAGTTTGCTAGTTTGATGGGGTGCAAAAAAGTTACTGCAAAAGGAAAAAAAAAAAGAAGTGAAGACATCTGAAGGTCTTACATTTCATTTCAATAGTTAATTTTTATTAGTATTATGTTCTAGTATGTATTTGACCAGTTAAGCATTTATTTTCTCACAGAAAGTACGCATAAGGAAAGGAACAGATGAATGATTACAACTGATCTTCAAAGGAAGTGGCACAGTATTAACATATGAATGGAAATCTAGTCCATATTCTATATTGCTGAAGAGAACAAGTAAATGTGAAGTACTTGAATGATAATGGGCTCAAAAATCATGCATGGATATCAAGAAGAATCTGGAAATGGACAGAAAATGTATGGCTTTTAAAGATGGATGGAAAAAAACCAAGAAATGATATTTTAATTCCCGGAGGAGTTAAGTGTATAGATTCAAAATCTTACCTACATCAAGGGAATCAAACTTAGGGCAAGTCCAAACTAATGTAATGATATTCTCGTTCTGCTTTATACATGGAATAGGCAGATGTCTTATAAAGTAAGTCTGCAGTACCTGGACAACATCAAAACCAAGCTTAAGGTTAGGTCGAAGTTTTGAACCCTCATCTGAAACTTAAATCAGATCTGAACACAATAATTCCCCTTCCATGTATAACAAGTATAATGAACACAGTTAGGAAACCTTTCTCCCACACAAGCTATCCATACAGTTCAGCAGTGACCTATTACAACTGCTGTACAACAGAAACATCTGCTAGGATTAAAGTCAACATCATTGGCACTGAGGAAAGGACATCTAGAACCTGAACATGGCTTATAAGCACTGTGATCCCACCACATATGTATTTTGCACTGTTGCATGCTACTACAACGTAAACACCTGATTACAATGGCACCAGATCAAAACCTACAGCAAGGTGTTATGTTTCTGGCTTTTCTGCCTTTTCTTCATTATTAAAAAAAATTAATGAAGCTGGATTTTGAGCATTCTAGGAAATGAAAAGGAATACCTTCCTTACAAATGTTTTTCAGAAAAAAAATATTTGGAAATTTTATGAAATATTTTCTTGTGATTGTTGGATCCTGGTTTTATCCAAGGCCATTTGAAGAATAACTACTGAATGCTCTAGCTTCATAACACCTTTTTTTTTTTTTTTTTTTTCCCCTCAGAGAAACAGTGAAGTAATAATTTGTCTGCTACTCAGCTGCTCATTACATAAAGAATAAATTAGTAATGGCACAGTGACTGGAAAATATTAGATTTGGGTTTGTTTTGCATCTGGATTTTTTCAAGGCATACTTGTTTAACTTAGAGAAATACTGAGTTCTGAAATAAAACCGTGAATGAGGAGTTCCATGTTAAGTCTTCCAGTGACACTGAAAGTAATGACTATTTTTTTTTACTTATTTAATTTGCAGAAGACAGTGAAAATACATTGGTTTTAAAACACTGTAAAATAAAGAAAAACCTGACCCAAGAGGACAAGTTTTGTACAAGAATTTCCAGACTATAAATTAAATCCTTGATCTTACCACTGACGTGAATCAGAATCAACATCTAAGAACCACAGTCTGCTCCTAGATTGCCTTTCCCAGGCTGAGTGAGGAAGGGAGCTCCCTGTGTCACAAGGAAGCTCTTGGGTTGGGCTGCTGCCATATGGGATAAGGAGACATATCCCTGAGCAATCTGTAAACCCAAATACAGAATTATCAGTGCCTGCACAAAGATGAAGTAGTTATACATTCTCAATTTTCCTTTTTCACAATTAAATAAAAGGTTGCATTTTAAGAAGAGTCAAGCCAAAATGTTTATCCCTGAACATTTAGGAGAAAGAAGCTGATTGAAGGATTTAAATAGCACCTGAGGATTTATCTTGACCACAGGCAGAAATGCTGGCCTCATAAAGACTAACCCTATAGAAACTGCAGATACAAATCAAAAAAGGTTCAGAGTGCAGAAGTCACTACTCTGCTTGGCTTCACTGATGTCAGTGGTTTTACGTGCAGTAAGGCTGGAGAATGCTGGAGGTGAAGAGTGAAGATCTCCAGAGGGAACAGACAGCACCTGCTTATGAAGGTATGTTAAATTTAAGTGATAAAATCAAAAGAAAAGAAATGTTCTGAACATGTATTTGGAAGAAGCAAAGGACACTAGACTCTGGTACTGGACTGCCCCCGGAATGAGTAGTGCCTTGAGCAGAACTGTTTGAAGGCAGTTTTGGACAAGACTAATACCTGAGGCAAATCAGTACTGTACATCCATAACTTGAAGCATATTGATAGCCCTATAAATGGAGTGACTAAAACTCTTGTAGGCTTGATTCAATGGCACTGCTCAAGCATTGAAGTTGATCATGTGTTTAAATTGCATCTCTGTGCTGAATCTGACAGGGCAGGACAAAGTGAAATTTGTTATCATCTCACAGTTCTGTGATCCATAAGAACAAAGTCAGATAGTCTCAGTGAATTTTACAGTGGACAGATGCTATTCTTAGAAGGCCACCCAAACATTTAGACATCTTATGGAAAGCATCACCATATTTATTATCCAAAACAGGAGCAGTAGAGTCTGTAGGGGGCTCCTGTTGTGTTTGGCAGAAAGGCATTCCTGGGGTTGTGGATAAGAAGCTGAGAGTTGTCGGTTCTCATTTTTCTGGTTGTATAAAAGTTTTGCTGATTTATCATTTTACCTGAACACTAAGTTTGATTAAAAGGCTAAAACAACAACAATTAAAAGCCGGTGTATACTCCCTAAATTTTTCCTATCTGAATTAACAAGAATCATGCTGTCAGTTTTCTCTGCAGTTTTCTTCAGTTTTTGATATAGCAGTTGACGCATAGCTGTAAAAGTCTATCAGGCTTATTTCCATATGCATGTTATTGCTAGTTTATTTTTCATGTTACGAATGTTCAGAAATGTCATATTTCAGTAAAATCATCTTAGCTGGTAAATGGAATTCAGTTATGGCAATACACTCCTAAGTCAAAATGTGAACCAAACAATTTTCACTGCACTATCTCTGTTCTGCCACAGTATTTACCTACAAAATTACTTTTGTCCTCTTCCTCTAGAAATCTGTGGCGTGAGATTCAGTCCAGTCGTACAATATGGTTTGAGATTCAGGCACTTGAATATACTGAATATATCTGTATTTTTGGTCTGACATTTCTATTTGACAATACTGTTAGGATTTTCATATTACAATAGCCTAAACTGTATAGAAACATTGAAACATAAATCTCAGATTATTTTTCAAGATTTCAGATGGCATGAGAAATGAAATGTAAATGTGGCTCTACCAGCTAAAAGACGAGCATTTATCACTGTGCCACTGAGAACAGACCTATGGGAGCTTCCCTTAGGAATTAAAAAAGACTGTTCACAGTTAAGCAAATGAGAGACAAGAAAAACAAGGTTTGAGAGATAAGAATAAGAATGCTGTTCACTGCAGGTGATTTTAATTTAAATATCTGAAGCTACAGTGATGAAATAAGAACAAATTTCTTCACTTGTTTTCCCCCATGTGTCAAGTAGTGTGAAACTAAATAACTGATTAGATGGATCTTCAGTATCTCAGAGAGAGGTACACAAAAAGAGGTACACAGAGAGGTACACTGCAGCACTACAAATGATCATTTGAAAATTCCTGTGACTGATACTGGATCACGCACTTTGACATGAGGTTCTAAACCTTCTGATCAAAAACTCTGTTTATCTGAATTTACTGTATGGAAAAACAACTAATTAATGAAATCTACATGTAAATAAAGTAACTTCTTAATTCAAGGTTGAATTCTACCATGTAGTACACAATGTGTGTGAAATATTGCACTGTGTCCTGTTGGGCTCATATAAAAACTCAGAAAACGTCTGTACACACAGCTTGTGAACGTATGTTTCAACAAAGACAAAATACTGATTTTTTAAATTGTTTACTTTCCTATGAATACAGCTGTAGAGTAAACATGGTAAATTATCTTACCACTCCTTATGTTATGAGGAATCACCGATGTCTCATGCGCCAGTTCTTCCAATTCTGGAAAGTGGTTTCCCACCCTGACATCTCAACTCGCGCTGTTTATTCTTCTGCCCTGACAGTACTTATCCTTCCTTCTGTAGCAAGGATCCATAGACATAAAGTCTTGGTTTTGTGCAATAAATCAGTTGGGTTAAGGATTTTCCATAGGTAGTTTGCTCCTTGAGCATTAGTTGTATGTTTATTTTGTTTCTCTCTTGGAGTCTGCTGTTTAGCATCAGTTTATCAGTGAAAATATCTCTTTACCATTCTTAATCAATCAAATAAAAATTTGTTATTTTGTCTTGTAACAGAAAGACGGTGCCCTGCTTTTTGCTAACAGCTGTGCGCAACCGGATCTTACTTTCCCTACATTTCTCTGAGCTAGTCTCAGGAATTGAAGAGAGGCGAGATTTGAGCAGGTAATGTTGGACAGGGAGTTAGTTGATGAGGCTCTACACTGATCTTCCACATCATAATTTCAATCTGAACCGTTTAATTTAGAATTAGGCAATGAGCCAGGCTGTTGTTCAGATCTATGTCTTACTTCATCAGGACTCCTTATTTTTGCTTTTATGAGTAGTATATGTGCCTTCACATCCCCAGTTCAATGCTCAGCTGAAATGACAGCAATTCCAGTAGAACAGAAGTTCTTTCAACAATGTATACCAGAGCTGAACATGAACCTACATGTTAATACAGTCCTTATATCTTTATTTACTCTGCTTGAACAGGGAAATTGGACTATCTGATTTCCACTTTAACTTTTGTTAAGCTCAGTGCAAAGTCTTTTATTGGACACCTTCCCACTGAGTCCAAAAGATCCGGAGCCAGGAAATAATATATCCCTATTGAGTCTACAAATGCAGATAATTCACATGGTTGAAATATAAATGATATTATCTAACTTCAGCCAACTACAAAAATTTCTAACTATGTGTAAAGCAAATTCAATACCAGATCAAGTATAAAAATTGAATTTTGCTTGGTTATAACAGATTCCTTGAAACTGTAACTGATACTTTTTTTTTTTTTTCTTATTTTTGCGTGTGTTTTTTTTTAATTAAAGAAGTGAGTTATCTTTGCATCAGAAATTTCTTTATTATCTAATTAGTTTTACAACTATTCATAATTAAAATTTTCATAATAGGAAATTTCCAATAAGGCTGAAATGGTTTACCCCACTCATTACTGTAAGAGAGAAATATAATTCCCTATGTTACTTTAACTTAGTTTGGATAATGAGTCATAGTCTGAGCATATTGATCTATAAGAGCAACCTCTGCAGTTGATGAAGACATCCGCATGTATTCACTGTGTTTTGGTTACAGATTGAAATGCTTCATGGCATATTTTAGAACAACAGCTGATTTACTTTAAAGAATATCATGGAAAATAGGCCCTGAGCTGGCTGGCTATTCTTTTCCATCTTCACCCTCATCCATTCCTTTCATTCTGCTCTGTTGTAAACATTCTTTTTGACATGAAATACTTAAAGAGAGACTGGAGATCTGGACAACAGATTTCAGTATACATGAGATTAGGCGCAACATTTTTATTTTGATGAACATGAAGATTTACTGTTGCACTCAGAGAATGTTAACCTTGACATCTTCTCGATTAATATTTAACTCTTGAGTCAATAAATCTGGGAATACACTTATTCGGAAGTCAATATCAACTTAATTGGTATTGGCAGGATTTACATCAAAATCCTTTCAAGCCAATAATTGAGTGTTTGTTACTAAATGCTATGAAAAAAGCATATTTCTTAGTGAAGACCTGATGTAGGTATGAAGATTATCTCTTTATGGTCAAATAATGTTCTTGTATGGAGCCACTAGTACTGATAATAGAAGAAATTACTAAAAGCCAAGCATCAATCAACAGAGGTTGTTTGGAGTTTGTTTCTTTTCTTCTATTTCTTTAGATTTGTAGTAACAAAAATTGTTTCATAGAATCATAGAATCATAGAATCACCAAGGTTGGAAAAGACCTAAAAGATCATCCAGTCCAACCGTTCACCCATTCCCAATAGCTCCTACTAAACCATGTCCCTCAACACAACATCCAGCCTTTCCTTGAACACCCCCAGGCTCGGTGACTCCACCACCTCCCTGGGCAGTCCATTCCAGTGCCTGATCACCCTTTCTGAAAAGTAATACTTCCTCATGTCCAGCCTGAATCTCCCCTGCCGTAGCTTGAAGCCATTCCCCCTGGTCCTATCACTAATGACACGAGAGAAGAGGCCGACCCCCAGCTCACTGCAACCTCCCTTCAGGAAGTTATAGAGAGCAATGAGGTCTCCCCTGAGCCTCCTCTTCTCCAGGCTGAACATTCCCAGCTCCTTCAGCCTCTCCTCATATGGCCTGTGTTCCAGACCCCTCGCCAGCTTTGTCACCCTCCTTTGAACACGTTCCAGGGCCTCAATATCTTTCTTGCAGTGAGGGGCCCAAAACTGGACACAGTACTCGAGGTGCGGCCTCACTAGTGCTGAATATAGGGGAACAATCACCTCTCTGCTCCTGCTTGCAACACCATTTCTGATGCAAGCCAGGATGCCATTGGCCTTCTTGTCCACCTGGGCACACTGTCGGCTCATGTTCAGCCAAGCATCAATCAATACCCCCAGGTCCATTTCCTCTACACAGTCCTCCAGCCACACCGCCCCAAGCCTGTAGCGTCGCCTGGGGTTGGGGTTGGGGTTGTATTTCAGTGAATTAGGAACAAGAACATGTTTCTAATTCCCATTAAGAATGAGTACATGGCAATTAAATGAGCACATAACCAATATTTCAAAGCAGGACAAGTACCCTTTTTGCATAAGCACATTCTGAAAGTATTGTGGTTTTGTTTTTAATCTTTGTGTATTCACCACATGCCAAGCATATTGAAGGCATTGATCCACATTTGTCAGTTACAGTGACGTGACTGACACTGACAACACCCTCTTCACCTCCATGGCGCCATGGTCCTACCCATCCTACATCAGCAAAGTAGGATCCGAACTGCCAGCTCTTGCTATTCCCATATTCATAACCAACAACTGATGAAGCTGATAGTGGCTGATAAAGCACACTTCAATTGTGCTGAAATTAAATGAGATGTTCACAGTGCTTTTAGAGCACTAGTTTCAGAATTGGAGGACCATTCAATGGCTGTATTTTGTTTTCTTCTTTAGACTAAGTATTGACCTTTCTTCTTTCTCTTTGACACAGTGTCTCCATGAGAATGACACAGGTGACAATCACTTGAATAAAAGAGACATATTATACAATTGCCAATGTCTGTTCATCAGTGGAAATTTATTTAAACTCCTTGGAAACATTATAAGCATGACTGTGCCCACCATGAGATTGGGGCATTTTGACTACATCCCTGTGACTAACCAGATCCCAGTAAGTTTATGCCTGGTTCTTCTGAAGGACTGTCCAGTACAGCACACTCGCACCTACCAAACACCAGGTCCCAGAAAGGATGGCAATGATTGAATATAGTTTTTTATGAACCTGCTGATCATATTCAGTAGGACAATAGGACACAATTTCTTGTGTCCTATGATGATCAGGAAACAAAGAAAAAGGAGTATAAAAAAGGAAAATAACCTTTCTTAGGCCTATATGATGATCAACACCCAAAGCTCAATAAGTTTTAAATTAATAGCAAAGTGGTGATTAATCCTAATACCAGATGTTAGCAACTCCTACATGGCAGAAAAACATCAGTCTTTGTATGGCTTCTGTGCCCGCCTCATGAGTTAGTGGCACATAGGATGAAGATACTGAGAGTTAAACTACTGACAACAGGCTGATTCAATTAGAAACAAGGATTTTGCTATATTTAGAAAAGTTAATGTATATATTAGGTAAGTTAATACAGATATTTAGATATGTAAACATTGTCTTTAAAAGAAGAAAGCAGTCTTCAGAAATGCCTAGTGTTATTAATAACGATGATGGACATATGAGTATGCATATACATAGCAACCTTCTTTTGAGAAAATGAGAAATTTCTGAATTCTGACTGTATCAGTGCCAAACGTAATTATGCTGGTCAAGTCAAGCTCTGACAACCCTTTAGCCCTAATGATGACACTAAACCTGTTAATGCTAAAGAGATGTAAATGTGATGTCTAACAAATATAGTTGGATGTTTAAAGAATGCCAGTGCAAGAGCTCCCAAGAGAATGTGTACATAACTTGTGGTGAGTATAGAAGAGTCTGTCTGAGAGACAGATTTTCTTTTTCACAGCTAAGTTTTCAGATGTTCATTGCTCTTATTCAGACAACAGGACTGTGATTACAAAGGAAATATTCCTTATAGTGGCTTTTGCCACTAGGCTGCAATTTAAGTGCAATTTAATCTAGGTAAATCTTGCCTAAATCCAGACTGAGGACATATAGAATCCCCCAACAACTCAACAACAACCTTGCCCCAAGATTCTCCATGAATGTTTGCTTTCATAGGTGCTTATAATCGTAACATCCCCTCTATTTAGCCAGTGCAATCCCTAGATGCCTAAGTATAGTTGTCAAGCTGTATAGAGCAGTAGGACTAAGACGAGTCCCCATACTCTCTCCGAGGGCTCCCTGTGCAGTCAGATGGCAGAGGAAGTGATGAAGTTAAAAGGATCAGCTCTGTGACTGGTAACAACAATGCCTTTCCCCATATTTTTTATATGTTTAGCAAAACTATTTGATAATTTAGAGTTTTCCATAAAGAAATGGAGTGTGTACCAATGCTTCGGGAAGCCTTGAATTTACATTCATAGGGATGCTTTGTGTTTCATTTTTGTTGTGCAAAAGTACAGTATTCTAATAATAACTGACAGGTTTCTGTGTCAGTTTGCTGGAATTAACTTAATTGAAGAGTGGGTATTTAGCTGGCTTCTTGTTAACAAGTTAGTAAGAAGTAAAAGGTTTATGCAGAGTGCATAATGATAAGGAAAAAGCTAAGTTGTCTGCTTTAAGGAATAGAGAGAACAAACTCCCTTCACTCCCTCTAAATATTTCAACAAACATGGCACTTGAGGATGCAGCAGGCATTTTATGACCAGGTGGAATTACAAGATGGCTAAAATGTTTTCAGTCAGCTCTTAGGGTTTCAAAAAGAAAGAAGAATTACTCTGAATGGATTATAGTTACCAAATATATTACTTAATGATATTGCCATTGCACACCAGTGCCTGGTGTGTAATACTTGGCATCACCACCATTCCCATTCTCGCTGTCACAACACTTCTATTTGGTAATGATGGTGAGCAGAACCTTTTCGGTTTATAACTGAGCTCACTGTTTCTCCAACAGGATGTAATTACATCTGCTCACTTTGGACATGTTTCCAAACAATGCTGTATCTATATTTGTTTAAATCTGACATTTTAATTTTGTAAGAGGAAAGTGTTCTTGCACTCCAACTGGCAGCACGATCTGTCCAGAGCATTTCTCTAGCTGGCTGGCATGGGAATGGCATGTTCTGAAGCACTGACAGCAGAGCAAATCTGTCTGCAGCAATGGTGAAACTCCCAGTTACTTGAGAACTGTACTCTTCACACTACATTAGATCTGTCATACAGCTGTCATCTATGATGCAAAGCTTTCATTATACTTATAGGGCTGAAGTCAGATTTTGTTATATGAACAGAATTCCTGTTTTCAGCAAATCTATTTAAAAGGGAAATGCAATATTGTGAATAATCCTCAACTTCCCTGTCAGATGCTGGAAATGAATACTGATGCTAAAAGAAAATACCACTTCTCATACATGTCTAAATTTTACTCAAGTCCAAGCAGTAAATAACCTGTCTCTAGGACATACTTTGAGGTGTCTGAGTTCATTACGGGCCTCCCCATTCAACTTGGAGTTTCCTTGAACATGCAGTTTCTGTTAGCCATTGAGTCAACTAAACAAACTCTAGAGATGATATATCCCACCTGCAATGTAACCACACCAGGTGTCAGCCAACAGCCATTTGAAATCTTCTGGTTGCACTGGTCTTGGTAGTAATCCATCTTCTGAATACCAGTCTTTTAGAGGTACTGCATTACAAGAAGCAAATTTATACCTTATGTTACACCATCGTGGGTTATAAGCAGCATATAATCTTGCCAGGAAAGTTTGGGAAAAAATATAACAAAGCAAAACAAAAACAGAACAAACAAACAAACAAACAAAAAATCAACAAAACAAAAGCCTAGAAATTTAGGTACTGATTCTTCAGTGGAAGTATGTTTAACTGGAGGAGATCAAAAATAGCTGATGTGTGAGTCTATGTGTGCTGCCAGAATGATATTCAGTGCTCTGGATTCATCTTTGATCACCCTGACCATGGCCAAACTCATTTAACTTCTTGTGTCCCAGCTGTAATTACGAATTATTATGGAAAAGACAGAGAACAGCAGTCCTGGTTCCAGGTTTGCTTTCATCCTCAGAAGATGGCTTAGTACTTTGGATGCTGAGTGGATGAAAAATCTCAACATTTATTACTGTCTTTTTTACTCTATATGGGCACTTCATATTAGGCCAAGTGACTTTCCCTCTTCAGGCTTTCAGCAGCAACAGAAAGAGCATATAAAAGAGCACATAGATAGAGTACATATTATGCTCTGGCTTGCACATAGCTCTCACCGTTGAATTACTGTCATTATAAAAATAGATGCAGGCAGCATGATTATCAACTGTCTTATGTAGTGTCATTTATTTTTTCTCCAAGGAGAATTTTTTCAAGTTTCTTTGAAAATGATTTAGTAAATAATATGCAGACTGAGCTACGTGTTTGAAAAGAATGCTGACAGGTGTGTGTAGAAGAGGACAAGAGAGGGGTTTCTGACAGCGCCATTGCATGGTTGAATTTCAGTCTGAACTTGCTGCTGGAGGTGCTGCCTTCCATGTGTGCCCTGAGTAGTCCCATTGGTGCCTGCAGAGCTCCACAGCATAGCCCCCTGCAAAAGGTTTGGGATGTGTGGGGCACTCTGAATGCAAGACTAACAAGCTTGATGCATCACTCAGCAGTAACAACTTTGAAGCTATTCCTAAGCAAGATTATCCATCCAGTTTTATGTATTGAAGATGTCAGCATTCTGGAAACAGCCCTATGCAGCACAGTGTCTCAGAAGTAGTAATTCAATTGAAAGCTGAACTTTCCAATGTACAAAACGTTGAAATGAGAGGTTTAACAACAGAGTAAGGTTTGGAATAGCATGTTGTTTCAACACCTTTCCTGTCACCATCCGGAATACCTGGCATGTGAAGATAACAGGTTTTTCTGTCACACTGATGAAGATTTCTGGTTGTAGTCTTCCCTTATGGAAGAGGGAAAGAAGTGTGATAATGGCAGTTTTTAAATTTGTAGTGAAATCTGTTCTGGAAAACCACCTGACCAGCTGATCAGGAGATGAAAGCCTCTTGTAGGAAGATAGTAAGGTTTTGTTGCTGAGGCAACAGTAGTACATAGGAAATGTGGATTCAACTTTTGACTCCAGCACAGATTTTCTGTATTTTGTTGCAATGTTTATGCATTGATTCCATAAAAAGACTTGATTTTCTGATAGTGTGACTGACAGTAAGCCTGTCTTTAAATGGTGTAGTGAAACAAGGACCTTCATTCTGTCCAGGTACCTTGTCCAGGTACTTTGTATTTGTAAGCTTTCTAAGCTCCTCACAAGTACTGTCTCTCATTGTGATTTTGTGCAAATGCACAAAGCAAAACAGGTCCATGGTAAAGTCACAATTTAATGGTAGTAATAAAAACACATAAAACTCACTCAAGTTAACAAAAAACACCCCTCGCTTGTTTCTTTAGGTGTATCTTTTTTTCCCTTAGTCAAATTCCACAATGAAGACTCTGTTGAATATGAATTCAAACAAGATTTAATGCCTAGTTTCATTGGCAAATGAAAAACAGCAGAAGTGTCAGAGTTCACCGGATCAGACCCTCCCACTGCCAGGGTTTTGCCTGCTTGGAGCAGTCATGTGCTTGAGGGGGCTGGAAGCTGGGTTTCCATGGTTATGTAGATCCCGACTTTCTTTTAATAGCCGAGACAAGAGATTTGTTAATGTTCACTACTGATAATGGGAAGTCATAGAAAAAAGGTAACTCCTTTTTTCTATGACTTCCCATTATCAGTTTTGTTCTTCTGTGCAAAGAAAAAGTATCAGACGAAAAACCAACAAAAATTCATTCACGCAAGCTACTCGAAAACAGCAGAATGTGGACAGCTCATGGACAGCTCAAAAGTCAAAACCTATTGTATATGTTACTACTGTGTGCAAATATATCCCAGTCTAAAGTACTGACCCTCTGTGGCAAATCTTTAAAAAATACCGCAACAGAATTATAGAGTCATAGGATGGCTTCAGATGGAAAAGACATTAAAGATCATAGAGACCAACCCTCTGCTGTAGGCTGGTTGCCGCCACCAGCTAAGGCAGCTCAGGGTCCCATTCAACCTGGCCTTGAGTACATTCACAGATTCTCTGGGCAGTCTGTGCCAGCAGTATGTTGTCACCGTCTTCAATGGCCCGTTCTTAATTGCTACAGACAAAGTAGACAGGATACTGATGAATAATATGTTGAAAGAAGTTGTTATTCATTTCTGCATGAAGGTGTGTCAAGATCCTTATTTTTTTGCATCGGGTTAAGTAGTAATTGATGGTAATGATCAGAACATGAAGTTACCAGTATACCTCTCACAGCTTTTAACAGCAGTGCTATAAGGTAATTAATTCAATACCAAAAAAACTTATATTTGCTGCTCTAAAACAGCAGTAACAAAGGAAAGAAACTGGCACTGTGCATGCACTGTAATTTTCAATATATTGAGAAAAGATGTGTTTTCAAGATCTGAAAATCTTTTTTAGAATAATTGTGAAAAACAATTTAATACATCATCTATGATTCTAGACCAGAAACATTATTGGATGAGAAGCCTTAGAGAATATGAAAATATATTCTGAAAAAGAAGCATTAAAAAAAAATAATGCAGTACCTGTCCAAGACTGTAGTAGCTGATATCGAGAATGGGATATGGAAAATCTAGTTTACACCATGAATATCATTATATTCCATAGGCATCTATAGGATGTCAGATAGATTATCATTTTTTGCATTGGCTTTTCAGAGGCATTGCAAAAGATATAACTTATGCTAGGCTTATTCAGCATCTTTGAAAATCAAATCACACAGGAAAGTGTTCTGGTATGTTGAGTATCTCCAGAGAAGGAGACTCCACTCTTAAGCTGCCTGTTCTAGTGCTCTGTCTCCCTCACAGTAAATATTTTTTCCCTCATCTTTGTATGTAACTTCCTATGTTCCAGTTTGTGCTCACTGCCTCTTGTTCTGTCTCTGAGCACTGCTGAAAAGATCCTTGCCCCATCCACTTGACTTCCTCCCATTAGATATTTATAAGCATTGCTATGTTCCTCCTCCTGTCTTCTCCATGCTGAACCGCTCCAGATCTCTCTGCCTTTCTTCATAAGGGAGATGATCCAGGCCCTTGATTGTCTTTGTGGCCCTCTGTTGGACTCTTTCACAGGTAACTTACCTGTGGCTAATATTCTTATCCTAAAACTTTTAAAAATAAGAGTATTATTTCACTGGAAGACAAACCACAGTTACCAGTGTTCATGTGGGATCAATGAAAATGTTTAGGAATTTCCCAGGAATGATTACAGTGTATTAACCTTCAGTGCTAAAAGGAAATCAATATTCTTATTTGTGTGGTACTCAGACATTACACATTTTTAACATCTCATTCATCATTTTCATGCCTGCTGCTTCCAGACCTCTATGCTATCTGACTCTGTGCAGAATAAAAATACTTGCCGCAGGGCAGGACCTATACTATTCTTCTGTGATCCAAGTGTGCCAAATCAACAGTCATGTACTTAGAACAGAAAAGTTTTAATCAATAACGCAGCTCTGTAGTTGTAAAACTTTACATGTATTACAAAGGTATTTCTCTAAATGATAAAATTCTGCCTGAAAGAGACTTCATAAAGTTTCTGTTTCTAGTTCTGGTTGCTCACTGTACAGGTGCTGAAATGATAAACTAAAAGGGAGAGGAAATAATTACATGGCATGATAAAATACAAACATACTACAAAATGTCACAACTTCTGAAGACTGGGTGGGTCAGGGTCTGTAAGGGGATCTTTGGGCTGCATTACAGTGACTTTGTTTATCATGGGAAGAAGCTGTATCACTAATGAAACTTCCTAAAAAATATCATATTTCAGAACGTATGCCTTTAATTATTTTTTTTTTACTTCTTTTTTTACTTCTTTTTTAAATTTTTATTTATTTATTTATTTATAGCTTCTTTTTGTTTTGTTTTTCACGGGAACAAGATGTTTCCCAAAAGAAACCTCTTAAACTTCATAATAAACATTCAATTTCATAACATATGCTTTCATCACTTCTTCAAAAGAGCAGATTTTCAAGTCCAAGAACTGAAATTTAGTCCTGAATCAGAAGATTCTCCAAAGGGGACAAGGAATGCATTAATGAGTGCAGAGGACATTTTTTACTTAAGAGGGAAGGATTGTTTGAGCTGCTCTGAGAGAAGAAATTCTGAGGCTGAATTCAGCCATGCTTTTAAGTACTAATCAACTCAAAAGATTTGAGTTCAATGAGACATTTCACATGCCTAACCTGAGACTTTTTTAATTACCTGGTTGAGCTGGAAGTCAAGTATACTTTGCAATCAATAGCATGATAAAGAATTTAAGAGAAGCATAAGAAATATCTTCTATTATTTTAGGAGGATCTTGAACAACAGATGCAGAAGCCAATGTTACGTCCTGAAATCCTAAGGAAAGATGGTTTAAATTAAAGACTGGGTGGTGGAGCAGTGGGAAAGAGTTATATGTACTTTCCAATGAAAATGTATTTATTCTTTTTAGCTGGGAGAAATCCAAGGAGATTTTAGAGCCAATAAACATCAGTTTGTAGAATAATGATTTACTCAACTCAATCACAGTAGACTTAATCAGGCTGTTCAGAGAGATCATGCATTTCATAAAGTGCTATTCTTTCTTTCCTAGAAAAGTTGATTAGGATGTGATTGCTAAAGAGAAGATATTGGAAAAAAAATGACAAGAATTAACCAAAATATACAATGATGTATCATCTGGTTTTATTTTTCTTAAAAATACAATGAAACAATTTCTCCAAATTTTTTAATAATTCTGAATGACCACAAAATAAGGAAAAAATCTCCAATTCTGTTAGTCTTTATTTGGTAGAAAATGGAAATCTAAAGTGCATGTAATTGCATTTTCTGTTGTATTTTTTTCTCACAACTTTTTTCTCTTGAATATGCTTCTCCTTTAATAGGAAGTTATTCAATATCAAATCATTTTCATCTCTCCCCCAGAATAGTCAGAGAAAGATCTGACCGTGTAAAACCATTAATAAGGCATATCTCTACATCATTTCCCTATCTCAGATATGTGGAACTATTTCTCTCATGACACAGAGATCTCCCTTCTTTCTGAGAAGCAATGACTACTCACGGGCCCTTTGGGGTTTCACAGCCAGCACTGTCAGAGAGGGTTGTCTCGGCTACAAAACAAGGCTGGATAGATGTTTTAGCTTAGTCACTGTGAGTTGTTTAATTGTCTAATTAAAATGCTGATTTGAGAGTTCATTTAGTAGATTTACAGGTGTCTCCAAAATTCGTACCTCCATGCTTGCTCTTTGTCACTGCTGGTTGTTTCACACATGCAAAATTTAACTGAATGAATTTTGGTTTACATCACAGTAAGTGTCTCATTTAAGAAGAAAGAAGATATGTGTACATGGCTAATACAAATAAATTGCTTTTTCTGGAGAATCTGGGAGCATTCCATCTTCCCAGATCTTTCCCAAAGCCAGACTAGTGCATGCAGCCATGATTCTGTTGGAAATGAAATTGCAGTGTCTAGCTCTGTTCATTGTTTCCTCATAATGCCTTTTATTATGGCAGCATCACTTCTGTAGAGCACAACAGAAGAGGAGGCAGTGTTACATTTAAAATCTTGCTTACGGGAAAAGAGGAAGCACATTGCATGTAAGCCAAGAATTTATTGTTAGCGTAATGGAAGCCTTAACAGTGTCATTCAAGAATCATTATGAGTCTGGATCTATTTGTTAGATAGATAAAGACAGTATAATAATGAAATACAACACTTCTATGCAGAAAAAGTCTCAATAATAGCAACAATACAACAATTAAATTATTAATATAGCAACGATTAATAGCAACAATTAAAATATTAGCATAGTCTTAGTTTTTTATGCCTTTGTTGAGGAACACTCACTTTTTCCACTCCTTAACTGGTCTCAAAGTCAGTAGCTCTGAACAACTGGAGAGGACAAGGCTGTAAGTCATTAGCCTCTCGAGTGCCTCTCTGGCAAGACTGATGCTGGTGTTGCCAGTTTGTTTCCTTACTCTACTCATTTTTACATATCTGCTATCACAAATATGCACCTTTCCATTTGTTCACTGTTCTGCAGCTCCATGTTACATCCCAGTTTACATAGTGCCCTTCGTATTAGACACCATCTATTCCTTCTCTTTGTTATTGCTACAGCCCTTCTCTATTCTATTCTGCACCCTACCTCTCTACTTCCCAGGGTTCCGCTTTTGTAGCAGACTTGTGCTTATTTACATGACATCATTGTGTTGCAGTTGTAAATATCTCCTTCGCATACTTACTTCTTATTACAGTTATCTGTATAAAACCATGGTTGTACCATGTAAAGATAAGCAGTAGAACATATTAGCCACAGACGTCTTAAAGAGTCAATTAGAGAAATCCCTGACACAGCAAAGCCAGGTTAAACAAAACTACAGGCAGGTCAAGGAAAGTGCAGACAGAGTGGACTTGGAAAGTCAGTCCTGAGGCCCTGCAAATTCAGTACACAGATAGTGCCCTCTAACTTTGCAATGACAAAACTGAATTGCAGGGCTACAATGATGGAGAGAGCCAAAGTAGAACCTGCTAAGTTAGAGATGTTGAAGCTATTCCTGTTCAAGATAGAATTTTCATAGCATCTTGATTTTATACCAAAGAGTAACCATAATATATCTTGGTAGTTGTTCAGTATTGATGCAGGTGCTAATGCTTCTGCATCTGCTCATGCACAATGGACATGTCCTTAATTTCTAGTAAAAAAATATTTAATATTGATGGAAATTGTGTGAATTTATTGGCCAGGTAACTTGAGCATCTTCTTTTAAAGCTGCCTCCTTCTGAGGGGCATGTTTTCCCTCTCCCTTGTGCCAGAGACAGCAGTTGCCCAGCCAACAGGAGCAGGGACCTGATCCAGCTGATTTCACCACGGTGAGAGACTCCACTGAGCTGAGTTCCTGACCTTGCCTCTAGTCTGATCACAGACAATGCAGATGGGACAAAGGACATGGACAATGTCAGACTGCTTGTTCTGGCAAGCTCTTGAACTGCCGTGACATCCAACCAGAGATTAACAAGAAGCTTTTTAGGATGGCTACTGTACATGGAAGCTTATGGTCATTTTTAGCTGAATTTCTTTGTTCTGTATGTATTACATAGATATATATGCAATGTCTCCTTTCTACTACTTTTCTTCACTTTTTTTTATTCAGGATAATGGCATATTAAAGTAACCTTGTGCTCTATTACGAGCAGATCAAAACACAGTAGCCAGATGAGGGAATAACAGATTCATCCATCCTAAAATGCTTAAAAATGTTGTACAAACTTTACATTAACTAGTGCTTCTCTGTAGTAAAAATCAAAGGTGCATGCAATATGAAATATGGGCATTGAAAAATATTAAACATCCCTATCTCAGTCTTCAGTTAGATTGCCCTTGAGCCGTATGCTAAAAATAAATGATCTTTTAAAGATACAACTGTATATGGAAGAAACTTTGAACCAGAGTCTAAGTGCTAAGGGAATATTGCTCAAAACTCCTGCTGCCATGTAGAGAATCAAGTGCTGTTTAAAAGGCTCCTGTGGTCTAAGGAAAGAACTAATGTGTGAGGAAGACACACCTCCAAGCAAGGCAATTCTGAGTCAGCAGCTCACTGAGCCTTAAACACCAAAAAAAACACATCCCTGCTCTCCTTCTGTGGTAACGTGCAGCGTGCTGGAGAGGCTGAGCTTCAAACAGAAGTATTCCATTAAGACCATCTATTATTTCCTTTGGAGGCTGGGAATGTGAAGTGTAGCCATTAGCAAATGTATTGCGGGGTTGTGGTTTACATCAAAACTCTTCCATGGTAAAAGCACTTCAGTTCTCACTCTTTCATTAACAAACACCAGGGACACATTTTAAATCTGCTACTGAGAAAAAAACTGTTGCTTTAAAACCCCAGTAACAAAGGGTCAGTGAGCCATTGCTATACATTTCTGTCCAGTACCCTGTCTGAGGACATAAGTTATGTGAGATGTGGCTTTTGGTGGTGGAGGTGGCTATCAGAGCTTCTGTTCCCCTCTGTCAGACACAGATCTAACTATTAATCATGTTCTTCTGATGTGATTTTGTTGTGTCTTCAATTGTCCTGGTTTAGCTGTGTGGTAGCACACTGTAGAAAGGCTCACAGAACTTGAGCTTAAAAGAAAACCCTTATTCTTGGAGTGCTGCCTGTAACTGGATCCCTTTCACAAGCCCAGGACATGGGCAGTATCCTTGGTGTAACTGTGTCACTCTGCTATGAAACAGGAATAACTGATGATGTATTCACTACATTTTAATTATCTTAGAAATAGCATATCTCACTTCAGCTAGGGCCTGTGTATGCTTGTTTTATCAGTTAATCTTGTTGATGAAAGAATTTAGAATGCAAATAAAACGTCATAACAAAACCAAGTTAGTGGCAAAATATTCCTTAAATTAAATAAGCTCAGTCTTCCATGCACATTTAGGATTGACATTAGATCTGTATTATTATTATTATTATTATTATTATTGTCATCATCATCATCATCAACATCAACATCATCTTTTCTAAATTCTTGAATAATACATTCCGTAAGCCTTTCCTAAATTAATTATTTATTGAATTATATATTCATTTTATTAAGAAAATACCTAATGATAATCTTGTTAGATTATTTCAGTGGATAATTATCCCTATTGTTAAAATTCTTACTTCTTTATTTTCCTGAATTGGAATTTGCTTTACTTCAGTTTGCAGTCACTGTGTCTTCTTTTATCTTAATTCACAAGACTGATGAGCTTACTTCAGTCTGATTGTTATCCAAATTAGTACAAATTACTACTTACAGCCCATAATCAAGTCACCATTAAAAAAATTTTTTTTTAACAAACAGATTCAGACCTTTGAAGATTTCTTTACAGACAATGTTTTCCAATCCTTCAATTATTCTGAACCCTCTCCATTCATTAGTTCTTCCTCAATAGCAGTAGTAGACATAATATTTCAGTAACAGCAATACTGCTGCTAGATAACTGATATAATCTCTGAACCCAAACCCAGTATTTTCTCCTTATATATCAGAGAAAAACATTTGCCCTTTTGCCCAGTATGCCCTTGAAGGTGATCAGACAGTTAGCAAGGATTGCTCCTGACTAACGCTGCTACTTGTAGGGGTTGAACTTGCTCTCCACCTTCTTTACGAGCACAATGTTCTATGAATCATATCCACACTAGAGAATGCCTGTAGAGTCATCCTATACTATGGAAGTGCTATTATGTCAAAAACTTTGTTTCCAAGCATGATATCTCAAAAAAAGAAAAAAAGAAAAAAAGAAAAAATGGAGGGAGTGGAGAGAGAAGAGAGATAGAAGAAATAAATCAAAGCTGCTGAGAAAGTTACCTTACTTGCATGACACTTCATAAGCCTGCATAGTTTACACACTTTCCCTTTGATTCCTTTACACTCTGCAGATTGCAGGTTGTCTGATACATTCCAGGTAACAGTAACCAATATTATCTCTAGATTTTACTTCTACACTTCTTTCGACTATTTGAAAAAACAGAGACAAACATAATTTTTTACCTCCTGAAATTGTCATCGGTGTCTCAGATACAGAAGCAAAGAGAATTATAGCCTGCTTATGTTCTCTTCTACTTTCTCAACCCAATGTGGAATAAATAGACCTCAACATGGGAATGCAGAGAGGAAAAATGTTCTGTACTTATCTGAAATCCATTTCAAGTTACTAGGCCTAAAAGCTCTGGATTGAAATCTGGTCAGATGATTGTTTTGGTAACCCATTGTGCTCTGGGGACAAGTCAGTTTTTAATGCAATGGCATATGATTTTCCAGCTCATGAGTGCATCCTGTTTCAGCCTCTGAGTTCAGGTAGTAGCTGTGTCCTTCTGGTGCCTTCCACTGCTAATGAGCTTTGTCTTGGGTTTGAAATAATAGTGTCATAAAGATACGCCTGAGGAGGCTATGGAAGACTTGCATTTCCATGTTGACGATAGAGTTTTTTTTCTTTAGATGGCTACTGGTGTCGTAGTACACATTTAGTGCAGTCATTCTGGGTTCCTAATATGAGCTGTTCCATTCTAAATCTAAGCTGCACCCCTTGAACTGTTCATATACTTAATATTATACGTTCACTGGTTTAAAAATTAGACTGTGGATCTAAAGTTTTTCAACTTTCCAAGTGTAAACTCTACCTAACAAGCTACTTTTCCAGATTAATTCCTAACTGCAAATCTTAGTTTTGACAGAATATACACTGACTTGATGTAAACAGCTTGATAAGGTATTAAAATTCAGTAACATTTTAGTTCACTTAATCATTCAATAGAATCATTCTGTGCTTATGTTACCCAGTTTCAATGATTTTCACAAAATGTGAAAGAATCATGTCCTGCTTAGGGATTATTTATTTATGTATTTATTTATTTTTTAATTTGAAGTTCAATTATTTGTTTCTGCCAAGGTAAAGTCCAACATAAGATTTCGTTATTCTGAGCTTTAACAAGCTCTGAATCAGGAAATGGCCATCTGCAATATTTAGAGATTTGTAGAGTGAAAAACTCTTAATCCTCATGCAAATGTTGTGATAGGCCGGCTTTTTTATCTGTATGCTCTTAGAGAAGTCATCTTCTCATCTTCTCCATTTTATTATGGAGGTCACTAGCAGAGAGCAGTAAACATACCAGTCTTGTTATTCACTGTGTGTTTTAGGCATATATTAGGGGGCAAATAGTTCAGATTTGTCAGGAAAGAAGTGATGCTGGAAATGAGCAGTTGCAGAGCTTCGTGTGCTTGGAATCTAAGAAATTAAAACCTGAGGCATTAGGGAGCTTTGGCAACTGAACTGTTAAACAGCAGAATTCTCAAAACTGTGGATTTGAAACTGTGCTCTTAAATCATGTCTAAATCCACATTCAGCACCTACATCCATTTTAGGGCCCAAACTTTAACTATTAAAGCCACACAGCAAGCTCTGTGTATTTGACATATAACAAAAGGGATAGCAGATTCACAAACATACTTTCAAAACAAATAGTAAAATAATTGTATTTGTCTGTTGACAGAAATAGATGTGTAGAGATGGGATCAGGTAAGCCAAGGCACATATGTAACTAAGCTTGAAGAGGAATACAAAGAATAACAAAAGGTGATTCTGTAAGTGCATTGGTCAGAAAAGAAAGACCAAGTAGATAAGTGAGAAGAGAGAATAGCAGACGTGGAGAAGGCTGAGATACTCAACCAATTCTTTGTCTCAGTTCTCACTGTCAGTTGGGCTTCCCACATCTCTCACGTCACTGAAACTCTAGATGGGAAGCAAAAACCCTCCCAACGTAAGCGAAGGATGAGTTCAAGATCATATGATGAGAAGGAGTGTGTACAAATCTGTGGAGCTCAATGACATGCATTCCAGGGTCCCAAAGGAAGTAGCTGATGTGGTTGTCAATCCACTCTCTTCCATATTCAAAATGTTGTGGCTGTCAGGTGAATTCCCTGGCATGAGGTTGTGGATGTCCAGTCCCTGGAGGTGTTTAAAGCCAGGTTGGATGGAGCCCTGAGCAATCTGAACTAGCACTTGATTTAGCGGATGGCAACCCTATCCATGTCAGGGGGTTTGGAACTTGATGATCCTTGAGGTCCCTTCCAACCCAAGACATTCTATGATTCCATGAACAGATTCACCACCATTAGAAGTGTGGTTTGACTTGTGGTGAACAAAAGCCTGCATGCTGTGCTCATAAAACTCTGCATGGCCATCTTTCATGTCATAATTGCCATTGCTGAAATGCACCACCCATCACCTCACTGTGCTCACACTCACTGATTGGATGTGATCTCAGATGCCATTTTTGTCAGATTGACCCTCTGCTGCCAGCTGTCACATGGCAACAAAGTGTAATGGAATACTGGTAGGAAGGTTCAAACTCAAGTAATAAAATGATAAATACTGTTGCATATTAAGCATGCAACAAATTGGAGGAATAAGTGATCACAGAAATAAAGCAGAATTTCTCAGATTGCTCTGAGGGTGGCAATATTAAGACTCTGCAGTAGGCCTCCAAGATAGGATGTATTAAGATAAAATTTCTGTAAAAGAGAGAGTAGCATTGAGTGTAGGTTTGGCTGTAACTGTGATTGTAGTGTAGTAACTTACAGAAATCCATAAGCTAGAGAAGGATGACAAAGAGATTAGATATGAAAAACTAGACTGAAGTGGATAGTATTAAGACAGCTGATTAATCAACACAAGACTTAACCATCTGAACATACTCATGGATTTGTAATTGGAGCTGAAGGAATCAGCTCTGAACTGCCCCTTTCTGGAGATCCGCATATCAGTGGTGGTTGCTCATCCCACAGGAAGCCATTGCCATGATTCTTGGCATACTGCTTGAACGAAAAGAATCCTGGTTACAGTTCAGGGTGGGCTGAGTTCATTTCTCCAGAAATTAGAGAGCAGAGTAGCTGCAGAAGTACTACCCAAAAAAGAAGGTCAGCACCAGCATCTGTGATCTCACCTGTAGTTTTCAGAAAACAAGTGATGAATGTTCCTGTCCACTTTTAGGTGGAAGCCAAGTTTCTATGCTTAGGCTGGAGGGGAAGAATAATGTGCATTGGATGATACTGGAAAAACGCTGTAGATAAAATTTCGAAGTCAGCAGATAGAGATCTTACTGAATCTAACTGGTGATTGTGCAACAGAAAGAATAGCATTATGCAAACATATCTGAAAGAAAGGAACAAAATATTGAAAACTATACATCTGAGAGTTTCACCTATGTATATGAAAAGCTTTTGAACAAATTTGAAAGGGAAGAATAATTAAAGCATGGAAATAAATGGAAGAAGAGATTAACTACAATATTGGTTTATGAAATCAAATTAGTCTAAACTAATTTGCCATATTTTGCCTAAGAGATGCCTAGTTTTCTACAAAGAGAAAGTACAACGACTCTAATATGCTCAAATAATAGCATGTTCGAAATTTTTAGGCCACCCTCCTACTTAAATACGTATTGCTTATTGCAATTCTTTAATGAAAATCTTGATTAGAATGAAACACAGATTGTGCAGGACTGTGCATAATATTTTAAGAGTTTACCACAGTCAAGCCAACTTAAAATCCAATTTTTAACCAACTATTCACTCATCTTGATGTTATAACTTCTTACTGTTATTTCATTGCATTCTTTGAGGAATGCCATGATAAATAATGCCATAAACCTCACTACGTCAAGCTGTATCAGTGGCTTTCTTCTTATCTTGTAAGTTATTTAATGAAACCAGACTACTTTTATATTAATTTTCTTGACAAACTAATGTTGCTTATTGTTTATAATCTCATTATCTTTTTGGACACTCACAAATTGAACCTTTAATAAGTTTTCCAGTGTATTTCAGGACTTGAAACTAAGCTGATTAGATCTGTAATTCATTGAGTCCTCTTTTCTCCCCATTAGTTTGGAGATAGAGAATTAGATAGATCTTTTCCAATCTGCTGGACATTATATGGTCTGTGATCAGAGTGTATTTTGTCCATTTCCTTAATCATTCAAGGATGAACTACATCTGGTCATACCTACCTACATCTGTGTCAACTAAATATTCTCTAAACTTTCTTAATTAAACTCATATTCTGTTTTATTTGGAAAAAAAAAAAAAAAAAAAAAGTTTTTTTTAAATTAAACTATTTTTAATTAAAATTTTTTTTTTTTTTTTTTTTTTCAGTAAGGTTCAAAGCAAAGAAAACAAGGAAATTTTACCCTTCTTCAAATAACCGGCATCCTTCCAGTTTAATGTGTAATTCAGATGTAATCTATCGTCTCATATGTAATTTGCTATACATAAATTCTTCATGATCTAGCTTTAAAAGCAACTGTTGAGCTCTCCTGTGGCTCTCACAAGGTTTCAAGAATTATAACAATTTATATCCACTGAAAATCTATCCTTGTAATGTGACTATTCTTCTTTTTCCACAAATTGGTCTTGTTCCACAGTTATGCTACCTGCTAAGAATTATGTACCTGCATTTGAATTTTAGAATTATTTCAGAAATTGTATTATTTTTTCCTGTGACAAATATGAACAGGCAGGGAGAAATTATTTGGCTTGTGTTAGTTGCTGTGTCAGTGGCATACCTTCTGTGGATTTTGCTGGCAGGTGGTACAATTTTTGATTGCTACATTTCTCCCTCATTCTAACATCCTTTGATGTAGTGTGAACTTGCTGATTACTCCATAGAAATGTATGTTTCACTATTGTAGAAAGTTCCACCATTACAGTTTCCTGAGGCAAAGGTTGATGAGATTAAAAGAAGTTTTCTAAAGGAAATTCTTTTAGTAAACCAGTGCCAACTTCTATTTTGTTTACCTGTTTGTTTTAAGGAGGGGGGTATGGCATTTTGTGAGCTTTCCTGATTTATTTTGTGAAATTTCAAGCACACTTTTTCTGTACATAATGATATTTAGAAATTAACATTGACTTTCTCCCACATGCTAAAATTCAGCAACATAGATCTTCATTTGACCTAGGTGGAAATTATCAAGTGTTTGAAGCCACTGCACAATCCTCCTGTGCCTGCAGCTGAGTGCCGTAGTTTAGTAGTTTATAATTTTCCTCTGCTTTATTTTCACTAGCTGTACTATGAAACTTCTTTTTTAACTTTATTTGCATAACAAATTCCTATTTTCAAATGTTGAGAACTGCAGATGCACACACTGCTGTGTGACTCGCCTGTCTCAATGCCTTAGATATGTCTATGACTACTGTGGAAATCTGTGTACTCAGATTTCTTAACAAATATCTTTCACCAACAGACAAAGCAGGCAACACTTGATTAGAATAACTGCATTGATTATATTCCTAAACATAGATGATAGAACAGTATCAAATGTATACGTACATATTCAATAGTTAGCAATGGAACAGAGGAATATCCCAACCCTTTCCAAAAAAGATGTTATTTTCTTCATATAAAAACAGCACACAGTATACAGTGCACCAAGATAAACAGTTCAAATCATAATCATTTTAAGTATCATTTAAATCAGCCAGCATTAATTTAAAAAAATATTTACCCTTCTTCCAAAGATATTCTCCAAAATGAAATCTGTTGTAATTATCTAATTTGGTAAGTTTAATGACAACATTTGCTCACTGAAAGATGCATGTCTGCTATAACTTATCTAAGCTGTTATAAAACTAATTGCATTTATTGTGATTTTTAGTATTTATGATTTTATTATATTGTAAAGCAATAAATAGTGAATTATCATCTAATGGAATTCTTTATTATTTGTGGAAAGATGTGCTTGAATAGAAATTCAGTTCAATTCCCATTCACTTAAAAATGAACCAAACCAGTATTTTTATATTTTCCATTGGACAAATTCAACTATATATATGTATATATATAAGTACATATAAATATATGTCAAAACAAGTTTTCATGAAAAATGAATTAATTTTTTTGATGAAGAAAGTATTCACCACCACTAGTTCAACTGATTATTTTTGCTTCCGTGCTCTTCAAGTTTTCATTTCACACCTCATCACTGCTTACAAACTGAAACTGGAAAATGAACTTTCCTCCCTCTCCAACATCCTCTGGATCTCACAGCTTTGCTTCAGCTCAGCATTAAGCAAAATTATATATATATTTTTATATATATATAAATATATATATATATTATATATTTTTATATATTTATATTTTATATATTTAATATATATAATATATATTATATATATATATAAATATATATATATATAAAAATTATAATTATATATATATATATATAATTTTGCATCTCCATGAAACAAAACTGTCAAAAACCAGTTTAGTGACTATGGTTTTAGTTTTTTAACTAAATTTTATCTCCAAGTGCTCTGATTTTGTTTTAACTATAGTGGGAAATTTGCACCACTTAATTGAATGTAAATTATATTAAGGGACTTGTAAGAAATCAGAGTGCAAGTTATTTTATTTTACAATTCTGTGATTCTGTGAATATTCATCTTATCGAAGGTCCCTTCATCTATAGTGATGTAATATACAAATACAGGTATTGACTGTGGGTATATAGGTCTGTACAAATAATCACTGGCTATTCATACCTTTATGGTGCAAACTAAAAGGTATTCTTTTCCATTTCTGCTACATCTTTTGAAAAGCAGCCACTACACTGGATTTGCACTGTCATCTGACAGTACCATGGGAATTTTTCCAGAACACCAGATGATCAAAGAAACCCTGTGATTTTCATTTTACAGTATGCAGCCTATCCAAGGAATGAAAGGTTTTATCTGTTGAATCAGTCAAGTATGCAATGCTCTTACAACACTGTAAGTATGTTCAGGAAAAACAGTTCTACCTATTTAACACATGGGCATCTACAGTAGGAGCTATTGCACCTAAATCTGAAATGACTGAAGTGTAGCTTTCTGTATGTGAGATAATTATCTGGACTGCTTTTAATGTTGATGGAAACAACCAAGCATTTTTATGATGTACTTCAGCTTATCATAATGTGCATGTCTAGAATCATCATACGTGTAGCACGTTAAAAATAGATTTCTGTTGAACACAAGAGTCCAGACAATTAAGTCAGGTATAGACACACTGTAGACATCTAATGTTAAATGAAATGAATTTTATCTTTATCTTGACTTTGCTTTGCTTGGAATAATCATTCATTTATCACTGACAAATGAAACAGCCTTCTCTCCAGATGTCAGAGATAGTTTTGTGTAATGTTTTTTAACTTACGAGTGCAAACTATTAATATGCAAGCAGTTTTTTTGTGGAACTGTATATTTCTTTTATAGGTCTCACTGTATTCTAGATAACAATTTGCGATGGGATCAAACAGCTTTATTCTACCATAAGTAATGTTTTGGATTTCATAGATGACAAAAAAGGTACTGTCTTTTTTGAACCATAAACACACAGGGAACTAAATACTATATTTTCCGTCCTGACAAAAGGTTCTTCTAGACCATTGTACCCAACAGTAGCCATAAACAGACCGCTATGGAAGAGTAAGCAAAGAGCCAGTTCATATGAGGCCAAGGTTCTCCCTAATGACTTCCTAGTTTCCAACAATTTCCAGTTCAGTGGAATTTCCAAGTCTGTTACAGATGGTCTTTTTACAAAACATGCATTGGATGTCTCTTCCAGAACTTCATCCACTGTCCACCTGGATATTTAACATTCCCCATGCAAACAGCCGCTGGTGCTATCAAGCAGTAATACAACATCACTGTCCAAAATTTAAAGAACTTCCTCTTGTTTTTTCTCATGCTACCACCGTCTTACTGTTTTCATTTTATGGCCACTAGTTTTGTTATTGTCATTAAGCACTGATGACGCCTGATCATTTGTTATTAAATTACTGTTGAGCAGTTTATCCCTTTATTTCTCCATGACTGACATGATTTTGTATATCTCAGATAATATGCTTTCCAAACTTGAGGAACAATCATGGAGGAGTTGCAAATTTATGCAGCAAGTAGAAGTTTTCTGCTTTGTTCTTTGTTCTTTTTTTTTTTTTCCCCAAAATTTCTGCTGGTCCTGCTGGTATGAAAAGAGATGCTCTTTTCTTAGAACTAGCTATAACATATCCAAGTTATAGCATTGTGGTGTAGTGTGAGTTTTTTAAGGCTACACAAAGAGTTGTTCTCTGCTCTCTGGCGACAGCCACAAGACCCAAGGGAATGGCATGCAGCTGTGCCAGGGGAGAGTCAGGTGGGTGTTAGGAAAATGGTCCCAACCAGAGGGCGGTGGGCATGGACCAGGCTGCCCAGGGTCATAGCCCCACGCTTGCAAAGTTCAAGGAATGTTCAGACAGTGTTCTCATACATATGGTCTGGATTTTGGACAGTGCTGTGTAGATCCAGGAGTTGGTATTTGTGATCCTCGGTGGAAGTCTTTCAGTTCAGGATATTCTACGATTCTACATTCTATTCTATAATTCTGTTTTCATTCCTGTAAAGTAACAGCTAGCTCAGAATCCACTTTTTCTGAAGCTAGAACTGTTTTAAAAGATTGGCATCACATTACATTTGTCTCACTGAATTTTAACAGACATGTTATTGCCCAATCAATCTTGTCAGTTAGTCTGCAACATGTGACAGTTGGCTCTCATCTTAATAAGTTAATAATTTTGTGCCATCCACAAAACTTGATTATTCTTTTCTGTGTCATTTACAAATGTATTAAACTGCATAGGTCAGCAACAAAAATCCTTTCATATCCACTGCTGATCTCCATTACCTGTAAGAACTGTTTATTTCCTATGTTTTCTTGTTGTTTCTTTTTTTTAATATACATGCTAGAGCCTCCTTCTTAACCCATTGCTTCTTAGTCCCCTTTAAAGACTTATTGGAAATCAGGATAGAAGAAATCAGTCATTTATTTTTATTACTATTATCTACTTCTTGATCCTGCCAGTGGCCTCTAAGATACTTTTAAAGGATTCCTCATTAAAGGAGCTGTGTTTAGTTGTGTTTTTTTTTTCTTTCCTCAAACAGTACTGTTCCACACACCCTAATGCATTCCTTACGAAATCTTTTCTGGTGATTTCCTGGTGATTTTTTTACTGTTGATTCTGTGTAATTACAACACACTCTTTTCCACAACTATTTTCATTTCAAACAGATTCTCTGAGGACATCCTGCCCTTTCCTACCTATTCACCAAGAGAAGGCAGTGGTCTTTTTTCACCATTTTCATCATCTGTGGCATTTCTGACCACTCCTTAATGAACTTCCCTGTCAGTTTGCTCTTTAAACAGGACTTGTGCCCATTTGAAAATTAGATGGCTCCAAAATGTCAGTAAAACTGCTGCAGATTAATTTTCCTGTCTTTCTCAATTCCTCTAATTCAGCCATTCTGGTCTCATGGCATGAAATTCTCTCAGTGAAGCTTTCATGTTGCCGATACTTTGCCTGTGTGCCACTTTTCCCATTGGGAAGATACTCATCATCTGACATGATAAGCTGGGAAAATGTTTCCCTTTGAGCTGAGCTTCTCCTTCATTCTTCTCATGAATGCAAAGGTGGCTTCCAAAGCTGTCCTGTATGTCCACATGATCTAACAGTCCTCTCTTTCCTGTTAGACTTCCTTAATGCAAAATCTACTAAGTATGAACAAGTACTTAAAACAATGACTGCTCTAGAAAATACATGAGGTTTATAAAATAACAACTATGATAATGATTTGTTTGGCTTTATATGTTTGGGGTTTTTTACTTGTTTGTCTTTGTGAGTGGAATGATATTTAAGTCTTTCTGTGGAAAAAAATAAAAATACAATTTTTACACTATCTGATTTTTTAAATGTTCTTAAAGAAAAGCTTCTATAGGAGGCATAGACACTGATAATACTGAATACATTCCAAGTCAGGGAAACATGCTGAGAGGACTACAGCTCATCTCAGATAAAAGCTTCTACTAGTCATCTCAGATAAATGTTTTAAATCCTATGAAAATTCAATATCCTGTAAGAATTTCCCATATAATCTCCCTCAAATGGCTATAAAGAAAGATTTCAAAAATGTTCTAGACAAACTATATGCAGAAAATAGAATGAGATAATTTTGCATGTCATTCTCTGGGAAAGACATTAAAAACAAATTCCTTTAGCATTTCTGTCAACTTTTAGTGACAAAATACCAAGGAAGACTAACTTACTGAATCTGAATTTGCAAAAAATACTATCAAGTGTATAAGACTCTGTTGTTCAGCAATGAAGCTACAATAACTTTACAACACACAGTACATAATCAGTGTAACTGGTGTAAATGTCATAACAATGTGGTTCTAGGACTTTGGGCTGAAGATGTAAGATAAGGACTGAAAACCAGAACTGCTGTTTTCTCTTTGAAATTAGAAATTTCATGTGAGACAGTGACTCATGTGTGTTTCAGCGCTTCTATTTGTGAAATAACAAAAATATTACAAACATAAAGGTTCATCGAGGTGCCCTTATTTGGCTTTCAAATCTCATTTTCATTTGGCAGATCTTGACTTTGAAGTCTAAGCCAATCTGAAATATGAACAGATAACCGAAGTATGGTGAAGTGTGCATTTTTAAGTGCTTCCTGTGAAGAGAGTCAATTTAGGTTATATATGTAGAATTTGTGAAGACAAAAATCGCATCTATTTCTGTGCAGTTTCAATACCTTGAAAATACTACCCTGCTGTGTACTGGAGCCTTATGAATTTTATTGTTGCACATGATTTCTCTCTAGATTAGTTCATTTGCAAACAACTTTGCCATTTCCTCCAACTGTTTATGAACAGATTGAAGTAAGAGTAACTCCAACATCTGCTATATAAGAATCATCTTAAAATCAATAAAAATGAAAGCTGCTATTATGTGGTAACATGGATACATGTTATATTTGAAATTTTATGGCAGAAATTGGCTTTTTGCTGTGAAGTAACTGCTGAAGGGGAACATGCAGAGCAAGGGACATAACACTGCAAGTACTTCACATGGCAAAGATTAGATCTACAGCTCTGTTTTAACTGGATAGCTGGATGAACAAAAATCTCTAACAGCAGTGCTGCCTATTCAAAAGTGGTTTCACAAGTTGCCTTTGGAGCACAGGTACAAATGCATCAATTCTGTTTCCTGTAGATCAGCATTCCTAACAGTTGCTTTATGGGAATTTTCACAAAATCACAGAATGATTGAGGCTGGAAGGGACATCTGAAGGACAACTTGTCCAAGACTGCTGCTCAAGCAGGGCCATCTAGAGGTGCTTTCTCAGAATTTTAGGCATTAGAATTTTGAATATCTTTAGGACAAAAGACCCCACAACCTCCCTGAGAGTTTCTACCTGGAATTTTCGACTTAGAGTTTCTTGATCTTCTGGGATATACGTTTATTTTCTTTTTATTTGTAAGTAAAACATGTCCCTAGAGATGTATTTTTGCATAATGATTCCTGCAATGACCTGTAACAACCTCCAACCACTTTATTATGTAAATTTTGTCTTCATGTTACTGTTACAATGGAAGTGAAAATAAAAGGCAGAGAGTGATCTAGCCAGTGCCCTTTACTCCCTACATGGATCAGATATTTGCAGACCAGAACTACTTTCCAATGGATTGTTTTGGTCCAGATATGTGACTTGTGCATCTGCACTTATATACCTTTAGCCCATCATGTATGATTGGATACCCACAATGGCAGTGGAAAGGAAAGAGCATGAGGTGAATGAGAACTGACAACACTTAGTTGCATGAGTATTAGGCAGTATATGACAACATCTTACAGGGCATACGCGCTTTCCTGGAATAACTACACCTGTAGTAAGATCTGTCTGATTTCTTAATAGTATTCATGAAATATTTTTGCTTCCAGCTCTTAATTAAAATACCTGCCTATAGGCAAGGCCACAGAGGAAGGCCACAGTGAGGTATCACTGGAGCATTCTCTTCTCCAAACTACACAAGCCCAGTTCCCTCAGTCTTTGCTCGTAGGAGAGGTGCTCCAGCCCTCTGATCATCTTAGTGGCCCTCCTCTAGAGGGTCTCCTCGTTCCAAGAGCTCTGTATCTTTCTTGTGATGGGGGTCCCAGGCCTGGACACAGTACTCCAAATGGGGCCTCACAAGAGCTGAGTAGAGGGGGACAATCACCTCCCTCTCCCTGCTGGCCTCCCCTTTTTTAATGCAGCCCAGAACACAGTTGGCCGTCTGAGCTGCAAGCGCACACTGCTGTCTCATGTCCAGCTTCTCATCCACCAGGATCCCCAAGTCCTTCTCCGCAGGGCTGCTCTCAAAGAGCTCTTCCCCCAGTCTGTATAAATACCTGGGATTGCCCCGACCCAATTGCAGCACCCTGCATTGGCGTTATTGAAACTCATTAGGTTCTCATAGACCCACTTCTCCAGCCCAATAATATAAAGTATGTAAGTAACAAAATTTATTTACATTTTTAATGTCTTTTTTTTTTTTAATTAAAACATAAAAAAGCAATGAAAACATAAAACCAATGGGATATGTGACCTTATTTTTGTGAAACTAACTCAAGTAATGTATTTACGTCGACTGAAAATGGAGTCACAAACCAAAAAACTGATTATCTTTCTGGCAATCTTGAAATCTGTTCTCAAATTCCTTCTTTGAAAAAGCAAGCACCGCTGCATGCTCTCGCTGTTCACAGCACTGTATTTAGACAGTGTATCAAAGTGCATAAATTCATTTGCCCTAACTTGAGCAGGCACTGTGCTGTGCCCCATGCTCTGGTTTCAGCCCAGATGGGACTCACAGCACACCTCAGCGCGCTGAGGGCCTGGCTGGGCTGCTTGGCGGGAATAACTGCTGCCATGATGGCGTGGGGCAGCAACAGTGCCAGCTGTGCTGAACTGTGCCGAGCCAGGTGTGGCCTGCAGGCCCTGGACTGGACATGCCAATGTTAAAAGAATGAACAAACAGGCCTTAAAATGTGCATGATTTGTCAGAAATATAATCTGTGGGGGTGATATTCAGCTGACTCTGTGTAGCTGCCTAGTGTGCAAGGCTACATTTGATCTAGTTGCTCTTGGCTCCCTTTGCATCCAAAAAAAAGAAACAGGCACTTTTAGATCATGACTCACCTACCCCTAAAGCAGATGCTGTTTGTGTCCTAATACAGAAAAGCCTGTAATTTACTAAAAGAAGAGTTGAGTTTGACTTCCTTAGATGTTGACATGAAAAGTGAGGTGAGATGATTCCCAGCCTGAGGCACTATTGCAGTGTGTCTCTTCCCGCAGTACAGTGACAAATAGGAGGTTTGTAACTAAGAGAAGATGTGCGATTGATACTTCCTCTACTGCTGCTGCAAAGCTATAGATGATAGGAAGCTTGTGTCATTTGATAAAGGACATCTGTTAATGACTAACCTGAAAGAAACAAATAACCAGGGTAAGATATTTAAGAGTGTAAAGAATATATAATTTGTCAGAAACCATGCTGGGTGATGTGCACTGTTTTCACATGACAGTACACAGAACACAGCAATACTACTAAAGCTGAGTTTCCCATACCTTGAATTTTAAACTCTTACACACATGTAACTACATTGTTTTCAGTGAAATTACTCCAGTGTATGTGATGTTGGCATCAGTCTTCAATTGCAGATCACTTCTGTTCAATCCATTTTTTTTTAGTTAAAGAAGATTTCCTGTTATTTTCTGTAATATAGGTGTGCTATGTTTTGCAAAGTGATTTCTGCACTAGTGTTTCCAAAGTAACCGTCATTTTTTATTATGACTGAAAATGTGCTTTGCTATTTTGATCTCCTAAATTAATGCCTCTACAATTTTAAAATCCTATAGTTCTGCTCCTGAAACTTTATTATCATGACCATTCCTTCACTGTTTCTCTTCAGGCTGTTCTCTACAGATTGGCAAAACTAACTCAGATGCCTCTATGTTTTGGAGAGTCAGATATTATGGGAATGAGCATGATAGGTGCATCAGACTCTAAGAAGGACTTCAGGGTGATCATAGATAATTAGTTTAAAACCAACTGTCTGCAGTGCTGTGACTAAAAAGGATAATGCGATCTTCAGAATGACATTAAGGGGATGTTACACGAAGCAGAGGTAGGAAAATAATTTGGGCTTTGTGTGTACATGCATCTTTGCCTGAAGCGATGCTTATAGGGCACAGCTGGAGACAGACCATCAGCACAGCTCTTTCAGCATGCCAGGGAATTGCAGGGAGATCCTGTCCTTTGATGTGTGGTGATCGCATACTCATGATCAAGGTGCTTGCTGGAGTTCGGAAGAAAATTTTCCCTTGAATTTGACAGATTGATTTGGAGTGTGCCTTGGATTTTATTCATTCATTCATTCGTTTATTTACTTATTAATGCATTTGCAGTGTAAAGGTAGTTATATTCAGTTTTATTTCACCTGATCAGTGTCTGAACAGCTTTCAGACTTTTCCTGTGTCTTTTCTTGCAGGATTGAGAGGCTCGCATTTGAGTACACATGAAGTGTCTGGATAAAGCTGAATTTCAGTTGATAATAAACATTCAGGCTAGATAACCTCACTATTTTCTCTTTCCAACAGAAGTGCTAGAAGTGCTCCATATTGTGTCCCAAAGCCCTGGTCCTCATGCAATGATTACCTGTGTGCTCTTTTTTTCTCATTTCTCTTTGGAAAGAAGCTTGTTGGGTGAAGAAATGTACCCCATGCCTTTAGGTAGTTTGTCTACTTGAGCAATCCAAGAAGAAAAGATGTGCAGCAGACTCAGCTAATTACTAAGGCAGATTTACATTTACTGTACTACATGTACCCTATAAATTATGTGAGTGATCCCTAAGAGATGGTCTGTAAGAGCCCAACGTTGTGTTCTCCATGTAAGGCTGCAACATCCCCAAATAGTCTAACAAGAAATTTTTTACATTCTGCTACTGACTAATGTATATGTTCAGCAAAAGGCCTAATATCATGGCTGTAATTCTTAATATGGGCAACAGCGGAAGAACCCTATGAATTTGTGAAAGTGTGTCTAAATTTATGCTTCAAATCTGTATGACTCATATTCATGCAACTACACTCTCTCAGCACTACAAATGTCAAGCCAAATCCTTGGCTGGAAAACAGTATTGCACTCTCTTTGACTTCAGTCAAATGCCCCTTTAGAACAGGAGGGATGAGGATGATACTTGTTTTGCAGAAGAGAGCACCAATTTATTGAAATGCATGGCATCAATCTTTTTCCAGTTTTCACAAGATTGCTAAGCAGAGACAGAAACGGAGTATTCCTAGTCCCTCTGTGTAAAAGCTAGGGGAAATTTTCATATATTTCTTTGAACTCATTTCTGAATTTCCTTATAAGCTGTTGAATGACAGAGTAAACTATTTAGATTAAGTTTACACGCATGTGCTGGAAAGAGAATCTGCCTAGTATGTGACCTCAAAGATTAACACTGTAGCATTATCAAGAGATCACAAGGTAGGAAAGCACCAGATAAATGTTTTAAATCATAAGTCGTGTCAGACTAACACCAAGGACTTCAGCAAATGAAACTTTCTGGTTAGCAAACTGACATTTTTGTATTTAAAGGTCAGCTGACAAACGGGTATGACTCCCAGGCAATCTCTCAAAGGCTGTGAGCAGTACCTCCCTGGGGAGGCACTGACCTTTTCCAGGGGAGGTGCTATCAAGACTGATAAAAATCAGCCATTTCCAAAAGCAATATAACAATAATTATGCAATGAACTAGGAGTGGAATTCCAATGGCTGCATGGCTACTCCAGAGCAGATGAGACACTGTGGAGTTTATCAGTTTCCTTCTTCCATAGTTTTTCCATGGTGGTTGGGTGCTGATAGGTTCACTGATGCTCTGAAATCTGCTTACTGGAGCTCTGATGAGAACTCTGATGAGAACTGATGATCTTTGCCACAGAAGCTGGGTGGCAAATTCTTGGAATGTAGCATCACCATTACAGGGATTTTTGAAAAATGATTTTATGCTCATCTGGATACCATGGGTTTCCTTACGGCTTCCTTGATTTTAGTAAGTCAAACCTATTCTGCATGAATTGAGAACTGACTCATTGCCTTGAAATAATATTAAGATGAAATTCTTTTTCAGCCTCCAGTTGGGCAGATCTGTTCATAAGAGTGTTATCAGAATGACTGCAAGCTGCTTTGACCAAATAACCAGTTTCTTAATGTCACACTAACCCTGACACAGCTAAAGGCAGACATATCAAACACCCACAGAAAATTGCCTGAGATCATTCTTGCATGTTAAGATATTTCTGTCCCTAGAGTCACAGGGATCACAAGAATAGACCATGAGCCATGTCTGACAGAAGAGCAATACAAAGCAGAACCTGATGAGATCAGGCCATGTACACTGTTCATTACGAAGACACCTTAGAAGCTCATCTGTGGTGTGTGTGCTGCGTGTTAGGTCTCCTATTTGTCAGATCTGATATTTGAACAAATTGATAATTAATATCTCCAGTAGCTGAGCTGAAGGGATTGTTAAAATCAGTTTGTTTTTGAAAGCCAAGTTCAATCTAACTATATATAGATAATGGCTTACATATAGTAAGAATATATGTCTATTTACGTACACAAATGTATAATAATATGTGGGAGAATGCTGAAAAATGTTTTAAAAGAAAGTTTTAAAGGTGAGATTTTCTACGTTTTCTTTTTCAGTAAAGGAATTATTATTGTAGAGCATTACAGGGAGCAGTAGACTTCACTACGTCATCATTATGGAAAAACTCCCACCATTCTCAGGACATGGGCTCTATTTCAGCTATAAATTATTAGTTTTGACACTGGAATTACTTGTAGGAAATTCCATATCTTGAACTAAGCAGGAAGGCATAAATGATCATCATAACAATTTTTTTGGCCTTCAGATTTATGAATATGTATTTTTTTCCATACTGGGGATGCATCTTGTACCCTATGACTTTAATTCTGGAGCAGAAAACAGTACTACAGTGAGATTTGATCATAACTTCTGCCTGCATTTATTTCTGAATGCAGTTTAATTCTCTCTGAAGTTAAATGAAAATAGAGTTGAAATCCATTGAGCTACCTCTGAGACAAAACAGTAGTAATAAAAAGAGGTTCTCCATGTTTAAAGGAACTTGTAATTCGACCATTTAAATTAT
The DNA here is from genome assembly GCF_019232065.1 of Centrocercus urophasianus. Taxonomy (NCBI): domain Eukaryota; kingdom Metazoa; phylum Chordata; class Aves; order Galliformes; family Phasianidae; genus Centrocercus; species Centrocercus urophasianus. The sequence goes on along the minus strand of NW_024884697.1, from coordinate 10,041,324 downwards.
CAAATTAGGATGTACTGTGAGACATAACAGCTTGAGAAGGGTTTTCTTTGTACATCTACCAGAAACTTATCTCTCACATTAGTTGTGCTGAGGAGACTGAAGAGAGATTCTCAATTTCCTGCATGAGCATCTGGTGAACTTCTGTTCTATCTGATAAATGATGCTGGCTGCATTTAGAGACACTGAGATTATTTTGTCATTAAGACTTGCAGAACAACTTTGGTGACAAATGTGTGGCTGGAGGCTTTTTATTCGTCTAGAGTCACTATGAAACTGAACAGTATTAAGAACCACTGAGAAGGCAGCTGCACTCTGATGTCCTTCCCTGAACTAGACCTATCTCTCTGATGCCAGGAATTTTGTTCTTGTGTTGTCAACAGCATGCCTGTTGCCTCCTCGAGTCTGCTGATCATCCTACCACCAGCACCATTGCATTATCCACGACTGCAGTTTCCTGTTTCCATCTCAGCAAAGATCTTCATCTTAACTCATCCATCATGATGCTTACCTAGTCAAGATTCACCTTGCTCACTCAGGCATATTTAAAACAATTCTTCTTGTTCTTATGCTTGGAAGGTAGGAATACAGGCTATATGATCACCTCAGTAGTCATTGCCTGTGATTTCACACAGTTGAGAAATTAGCTGCAGACTACTCAATAATCTTCTAGATATATCTTCTCGCTATCAGTAAAGAAAATCGTCTTTAACTACTACTAAATTCAAAGGGGATTAAAATGTCCAGAAGCTACTAAAAATCAAACTTTTTGAATTTAAGAGCAGATAGTCTTAGTCCTATTTCTCAGCTGTCTTCATCCTTTGTCCTATCATTAGTTATTTTTTCTAGACCAATCCATTTCCCTAATTCTTCCTCTGTAACACATGTGGTCTAGTGGTTGGTGACCCTGCACATAGCAGGGGGGTTGAAACTAGATGATCATTGTGTTCCTTTTCAACCCAGGCCATTCTGTGATTCTATGATTCCATGATCTACTAAAGTAAGACTTGGTTTTTCTTTATTTTCACTGCAAACATTCTACTTCAGCATGACTTTTCTATCTGAATTTGTAACTGCATCATGCACACTCCAGAACATTTTGGAGATGCTATTTGTGTCAACACCAATATTCATCTGAAAATTATGTTGAACAGGAAGTCTACTGTGCAATGAATAAAAAAGATCTACTTATATAAAATGTCACAAGCCATTTACATGTTGTACAGGCTACAGGCATACATCAGTGCACTTGCACAGTTCATTCCTATGCTATGTCATGTTAAGCGGTCTGTCATCCTCTCTGCTGCTAAGGAATGGAGTGCTGTCTCTATGAAAGGATGCATTTATTTTCTTCATTTTAAACAGTTTTATATAACCATGGAACATGGTTATTCAGTGTTTCTTGCTGCACAACATTGCCTGCATAACTATTCTCAAAAACTGACCGAAGTTCTTACATTCACAGCAGTTCTCACCTTTCACGTGAACAATGGAAGATGAGTTTATTGCCATTCTTCTTTCTCTTTTACTTACCTATTTAGAATTAAATCCACCTGAAGGCCTTACTGCATAGGATATAATAGTTCTTCATTTTCACAGAACACTAATAAATTACAATTTTCTTTCAAATCTGTCACTCTTCAGGTAAGGCGTATGGAGGAGACAACTGTCTAAAGGGAAAATCCTGGGCTACAGGAGTGGATTCAGATTTTTCCATTTACTTCAGAAGATATAGAAATTCACTCCTAGATTCCTTCTGCATCTTTTAACAGATCTGACTCATCTGTCTCCTTTCATGCATTGCAGCTGTATCAATAATGCTTCAAATGTTACAATTAAATTTAAACAAATGGCATAAAAGTGTTACTCCAAAAAGCTGTGTATTTCATACATGAGATGCTGCTAGTGTTGATGCCATCAGAACCCATGGGAAATAATATGTATAGATCTATGTTTAGATATGTAAGGATGAAATAAATCCATCATCCATATGTTCTTTCCAGTTGTCTAGGAAGCCTGTATGAAACTGCATGTTTAAAAATTCATAGCTTTTCATGTTGTAGCTGAACTTTTTTATATATTTCAATAAAACCCACAGAAAGCGAAGGCTTAAACTTTAGGTTTGTTTTTTTTTCTGCTGAGACAAAATTACATCAGAAAGCTGTGTCTATATATTCAAAATGTTTATAGTAAGCTGTTTGCCTAAGGGTCTGAGAACATTTCTCTTCTGGTGGAGAGCAAATTAGGGCACAGATTCAGAAAATGAGATTTTTTTTTCAAAATATAATTGTGAGCACTTAAAGATATAGCTGATTCTCAAAACAAGAACTTTCAAGCTTATAAAAAAAATGTAGTATTCCATTCTTTACGAATGCATATTCATTTCCCCTAGCTGTTGAAAAACCAAAGGTATATATATGTAGAAAGAATTCCACCTGTCTGAAAAAGGAGATCTTTCCAGTTGAGTTCCTCATTGGCTTTACTTGTGCAATCTGAATATTTTGACAGAGGCATATCTTCCCTCCCCTTCCCTTCCCTTTCCTTCCCTTCCCTTCCCTTCCCTTCGCTTTTTCCCTTTCCCTTTCTCTCTCTCTTTCTCTTGCCTTCTCCTCCACTCCACTCCACTCCACTCCACTCCACTCCACTCCACTCCACT
>NW_024884697.1:10033173-10038661 GCF_019232065.1 Centrocercus urophasianus | reverse complement strand
CTCCACTCCACTCCACTCCACTCCACTCCACTCCACTCCACTCCACTCCACTCCACTCCACTCCACTCCACTCCACTCCATTGTACTCTACTCTACTCTACCTTAATTTACACTATCCATTATTCATTCAAAAATTTAAATGCTAAAATAAGGAACAAAAAAATATTTTTCTCTCCCATGGTGTTTTCTCTGACTGTTGATCCTAGTTTTATTTTGAACAGCAGTATCCAGAATAACTGGAAATTCTTCACTGGCCACAATTTAGATATTAATCAATTTATTAAAGATTGTTTGGGAATTTCTGGCTCTTATGTGCCAAAAAAATTGATAAATCAATTTTATTGACTAGTTGAATCCAATTTCAGTTGTTACTTTTGTATCCATTTGTTCTGCTAGAATGGAATTTATCAGTTTGATTAGAAATAGATCAGTTTGGATTAGAATCCTGCTCTGATGTGAGTTCTCACTTCGAAATTCCAGTGAGCTATATTAGCAACACTCTTTACCTCTTTCTGTTTAACCACTGTAAGGCACCAATACTGCATAGAAAGGTGGCTGTTGTCATGCTCAACCACATTTTAGCTCTGCTTAATTCTGAGAGACAAGTTGTCAATAATGTATGCAAAGATGGGGTTAATCCAGATCAAATTACTCTCCCAGATTTGATTAAATTATCATAATACTCTTCTGAATACTTAAGTCTTTAATTCCTACAGTTACTGGGCTGCAAGTGAATAATCTTGTTTATTGTAACATGCAGTTTTTGCTTGCAAAGTTACATTGGTTTCGCAGTTTAAGCAAAGGCAGGCACAAGATTGCTTTAAACTATTTGAGAAGACAGAGACATTGATTTGCATAGTTACAGGGCTGTTTGCATCCTTTGGGAAGCAAAAGCAATTTTCTCTTATTTACTCCCAGTTCTACAGTTCCTTCTGCTGCTTATTCTCACTGGTCAGCCCTTCTTTATTCTGATGCTCATATTCTGATGTTACACCAGGACTACACAATTAGATCAATTAGATTTTTCCCAAGCCCTTGAAGTTTTTCAAATTTGGTCTTTTTTTTTTTTTGCCTCTTCTTCTCTCAGAAGGAATCATAGTCACAGAATGTCTTGGGCAGGAAGGAACCTTGAGGATCATTGAGTTCCAGTGGCAGGGTTGCCAGGTGCTAGATCTGGTAGATCAGATTACCCAAGGCCTCACCCAACCTAGTCTTAAATGCCTCCAGGGATGAGGCATCCACAGCCTGTTTCACCTCCTCACCACTCTCAGTAAAAAACTTTCCCCTGACGTCTAATCTAAATCCCCTTTCCTTTAGTTTAGAACCATTCTATCTGTATCTACTCACGTAAAAAGTTGATTTCCCTCATGTTTCCTTTAAATATTTGAAGGCTGCAATTTTTTTTTGTTCGTTTGTTGTTTTTTTATTTTTTGTTCCCTAGAATTTCCTCTTCTGATAAATATATGATAACAAAAAATATACTTCTTCAGACTTTCTTTCAGGTGAGTTGATATAGCGAAGGTCATCCATTTTATGTAGTGATTTCTCAGCATACATCCAGCAGAAGCAGTAGTACAGAGTGAAACAGTAGGTGTTAAAGGACTGATATTCACACTACATGTATTTTAAGATAGTGTTAGTTGTGACAGGACGCAGGAAGAGACAGTCCTGGTAGATGGTATTTTCCAAACATTCCCTAAACAGTTATAGGAAAATATCTCTCAGGGTCCCCTCACCCCTGTCCCTGGATGTCCCTGGTCCTCCTGTCTGCAGAAATAAGCAAGACACAATTCTAGAGGAAGCTGTGGGTTTACTATCCTGTTCCAGTCTGCATTGAACAGTGACACGGCTCATTAACAGGGGCTCCTGATAAGCCTCAGTCCCATAAATCACTACTTTCCATATTCCTTTTCTTTTGTCTCACAGTTCATCTCATGTAAAATCCACATTACATTCAGTATAAAAAACTTGTTCCTAATTATTTTTTCACCACTGATCCCAGTGTTACTGCATCTATATTATATGTATATAGTATCATATGCATTATTTTCACTCAGAGTGGTGATGCGCTGGAAGACATTGCCCAGGGAGGTTGTGGATGCCCCATCCCTGGAGGCATTCAAAGCCAGGCTGGAAGTGACTCTGGGTAGCCTGGTCTACTGGTTGGTGATACTGCATACAGCAGGGGAGTTGAAACTAGATGATCTTTGAGATCCTTTTCAACCCAGGCCATTCTGTGATTCTACGATTCTGATTCTATCATTCTATCATTCTATCATTCTATGATTTCTATTAATTACTCAGTATTGTAGGTAATTATACAGTATTACAGATAAGTTCCATAGGCACTGTTGGCTTTGTGAGCTTCTGCTTCCTAAGTGTCCCCTTTATTCTTCCACCAATTATCTGTGAAATCTGTCTATTTTTTACATACCATCTCCTTACCCTTTTCTAAAATCTAGCCATTCCACCCAGTGCTATCTGTTACTTTTATTGGCTTCTTGCATTGTTTTTTGTTATATCTGATGTTTTTCGTGTCTTGTCAAGCAGTTTCTCACATTCTGTTCACTCAGATTAACCTCAGATCAGCAACTCATCAGCAACCTGGTTGTCAGACTGTGACACTGACACTTTTCTGCTCACGGGTCACATCCCACAGAGAAGCCTCCATCTCTGTACCGTCAAACCTGAGCAGGCCTCCTGTCACATCCATAACAGAATGGGCAGGTGCCTGTCTCCAAGGAATTTAATCTGTGCAGGTATTGACAGGCTGTTATCCCACCTCACCATTGCCTGCACCACCATGACACTTCAGAAAGAAAACAGCGTTTACATAGCGGGACACTCACACCTGGTAATGCCCCTATTAGAGTACCAGTGCATGTAGTACCTATCTGGTCCTCTGGTTTCACTTAATGCAACTGCTGCAATGGTCCTGGACTAAACACCATCCAACTGGGTCTTTCTCACTTTTGTTTGAAAATATTCTTGTTGATGTACTCTGGGAACCAACACAAGCACAGTACATTGGGTTGGTATGAGCTACAGAAGTGCACTCCTGATCCAAAACTAACTAGTTTGTTCACTGTGGGCACACTGGCTTCATAATAACAAGTAAGCTTAAGAACCCAGCTCCACAAGTGGTCATTTTTGAATACGGGCAATGAAAACTACATACTGAATTTCACATGATGTCTTTCTTACCTTACATCGCCATCAAAGATTTACTGTTTCCATGAGAGACGGAATGCATGCCTCAGGACAGGATTTGTCTGTTGTTATCACTAATCAGCATTCCCAAGATTGGTTGTACTGGACAGATCCTTTTCTTACCTGCAGAGACAGGCCTAATTGTATACAACTGAGCATCCATGTCAAAAATTAAGCCTTAAAACTGAAGATTTGAGATTTTACAGATGATTATGTCGATGTATCAAAGGAAGCTCTACTGACAGTTATGAAACTGACATACAAGGAGGAAATAAGAGACACTGGTTAACAGGAATTTAAAGGGTTTGCATAGCCTTGTGTTTTTCTAACCTATGAGTATAATAATTTGAACAGATATACTATGGGAGCCCTAGAGCAAAAAAGGATATGAGTGAGCTATATAACCAAGTTTTTGGTGTGTAGTACCATATCAAGAATCTTGTGCTCAACAGGAGCCAGCACACTCTGCCCTATGGCTTTCTGCCTCTGAGTTGAGTTTCTTCAGCTGCTAGGCCAGTGATGTGCAAGCACAAGGCATTTTGCTAGACTTCCTAGAAAAAAATAAATCCAAGTGTTGAGCATAATTTATGACCTAGGAGGGAAGAATCCTTGCTGGTTGAGTAAAAAGGAAAGAGATGGGAGAAACAGTCTTTGTCATCAGTCATACGGCTGATATTCTTTACCTCATTTTCTACTAATTCACAATACAAAATTATGTTAATTGTACCTAAATGTGTTACACTGTTTTTTTGAGCTTTTGAATTTCATCCTATTTCTACTATTCATGAGCCACAGCTGTCTTGATCTTTCTCTGAGATATCCCAGTCCCTGTATCCTGATCACATACCATTTCAGCCACATACTTCAGCATATCTCTTCTGCTTAAGCTCCTGAAAAACAATTAATGACATCAATGCTAGAGAAGAGTAACCTCTATTCAGGTTGATATTTCTCCTTTGAGAATGCCCAGGTTCATTTTCCAAATGTCATTTCATTCTCCCACCAGAATTCTTTTATTCCTGCACAGTCAGTGTTTTCTGTAAATCATCATATTTGAAGACCAGAGAGAAAAAAAAATGCTATTTTTACATTTTCTCTGTAAAAAAACTTACACTTTCCCCTGTTACTGAGATATCTTTCAAGGTCTGGACAATCTGTTGTTTAGTTAATGCAGATTATTTTTTTTCTTTTTTTTTTTTCCCATTTTTGATTTATCTGTAGGTTTTTAATTTTTTTTTTTTTTTTTTTTTTTTTTTTTTTTTTTTTTTCCAGAAGCTTTTCATAATACTGAGGTCAGAACAAATGGATTTGTAGCTATTGATAGCTCCTTTTCCTGTGGCATACAGTTTCTATTTTCATTATTTAAAAATAGAAACTTTAGCATTTACAAAAATATTTTACACTTCATAATGAATTTTGCTCAGATTTTCCTTATTTATTGTGCAGTGGGGATTTCCCAGTCCTAATAAAATATTAAATGTTTCTATTTCATCTGCAAATGAAAAAATTCCCATTGTCATCTTGCGCTTGCTCAAAGACTTGTCAGCATTTGAAATATCTGTCCTAGTTCAATAGTATTTCAAGGTTTTATTAATAATCTATTTTATTACATGCTATTTATTTTTTCTTGGTACCTTTATATGGATAACATCCTCTTCTTTCTTACTTATTATCAGTTCATGTTTCCTATAGTCCTCTTCAGCATTTAGCTGAGCACTTCTTTTGACAAGTCACTTCTGAGCATTATTTAAGGGAATGTGAGTGAGACAAATTCTCAACATACTACTAATGATGGCATTTGTTAGGGACATTTGTTACCTAGAGCAGTAACTAAAGTAATATTACCACTATCCAAAAACAAACTCATAGAGGAATTAATTTTGTTCAGTCTAAGAAAGATAGATATTAAAGAGAAGCCATAATAATGGCACTGTGATTTGTCCATTTATAATGAAGAGGAGAATATGCTTCTTTTTTTTAAATGCCTTTAGTAATTAGGAAATTAACTTTTGGCATGGAAGAATTTAAATATTAAATATTAGGAAAACACTAACCCTTGTGAAATTGCCCTTCCCTTCCCTTCCCTTCCCTTCCCTTCCCTTCCCTTCCCTTCCCTTCCCTTCCCTTCCCTTCCCTTCCCTTCCCTTCCCTTCCCTTCCCTTCCCTTCCCTTCCCTTCCCTTCCCTTCCCTTCCCTTCCCTTCCCTTCCCTTCCCTTCCCTTCCCTTCCCTTCCCTTCCCTTCCCTTCCCTTCCCTTCCCTTCCCTTCCCTTCCCTTC
>NW_024884697.1:9967678-10033073 GCF_019232065.1 Centrocercus urophasianus | reverse complement strand
CCTTCCCTTCCCTTCCCTTCCCTTCCCTTCCCTTCCTTTTCCCCTTTTCCCCTTTTCCCCTTTTCCCCTTTTCCCCTTTTCCCCTTTTCCCTTTTCCCTTTTCTCGCTGTTGTCTACATTCTCATTTTAAGATTGGATGCTCAATTCTGGAAATGTATCTAGTATAAATATAAATAATTGCAGTTTTACGTGTGAAATATCTTGTTTTGTGACATTTTTCTGTATACCAAGTTGGAGACAGAATATTCAAGCTTTTGAAATGAAGAAATTCAGCTAAACAAATATGGAAAAATAATAAACAATAAGCCCTATGGGCACTATATAGTGAAGGCAAAGTGTCTGCACATTCAGTTTCAGATCCATTGTACCTTATGACTTGTAGTGGAGGATTACTGAGACAGATGTTTTCCAGAAAACACATTTTGCTAGTACTTTACACATCTGGACATCTGTGGATTTCTAAATGCATGGAAGTCTTTGATTAAATATCAGGCCTATAATCACACCCACAACCTTTGGTAACTTTTGTTCTCTAATACCTTTAACCAAGAATGGGGTGGCCCTCTGGCTGTAAACATGAGATTCTCTAAATAGATTTGAACCTAAGAAAGCCTGCTAGGTAACTATATTAGTTCTCTCATACCTATTATCCCATGGGACTCATACTAATTTTACTACAGAGCAGTGTTTCTGTACCTCTACTGTAGTCAGACATCATGAATGATATATTGTACTGTATCATCAGGAAGAGCACAGTACTCAAGGTGCGGCCTCAGCAGAGGAGAGTAAAGGGGAAAAATCACCTCTCTGGTCCTGCTGGTTACACCATTTCTGATACAAGCCAGGATGCCATTGTGCTTCTTGTCCACCTGGGCATACTGCTGGCTCATGTTCAGCTTGCTGTCAGCGGGCACATCCAGATCCTTTTTCTTCGCACAGCTTTCCAGCCACCCTGCCCCAGGTCTGTAATTTTTGGGATTGTGATCAAAGTGCAAGACACAGAACTTGGTGTTATTGAAGCTCATACAATTGGCCTCAGCCCATCAATTCATCCAATCCATATCTCTCTTTAATGCCTGCTTACCCTCAAGAAGATCAGTGCTTCCTCCCAACTTGGTGTAATCTGCAAACTTACTGAGAGTGCACTCAGTTCCCTCATCCAGGTCATCAGTAAAGATATTAAACAGGACTAGACTGAGTACTCACCCTGGGGAAAACCACAAGTGACATGTTGAAGTCATCAAATCTCCAGTACTGCTCTCAGCTCAGTGAGAAGTCAGCAATCTGATTCTGTTACCAATATCATCTTGAACATATACAACAATGGATACTGCTCAGGAAACTTCAGAGTAAGAAATATGTGGTGATACAAGTGATCATTCATTAGGTAGTTATTGCAAAAGAATTTCTTCAATCACAGTTGCTGACTTAGAGATTTCCTAGAGGTTTGGAGCAATCTGTTTAGTCCCAGAAGGATATCAGTGTTTCTCAGATGCACAATTGACCCTGACTGAAAATGAATATTCTGTATTTTCAGAATAGCATGAATGAACAAATGAACATACAAAAACTTCTGCTGGTTTTGTGGTAGAAATGCACTTCACTGAGGAAATGAGTTTTTTAAAGCATGACATTATAAAACTCCCTTTATCTGTTGACTAATTTCTGACAACCAAGACAACCTAATGGCAGTTAGAATGTTGAGGATTATCTCATAAGATACTGTACAGTAGAAATAAAATAAAGAAATAAATACTTATAACCACCTTAATACAGATCCCTATCATCTCTCCTATTTAACTTTATGGACGTGCTTAGCTTTTCATTCATATTCTGATTCAATTAATATTGCTCTTGTGTTCTCTTCCTCTTTTTTCATTGCTCTGAGAAGAATTTTCAGCTACTGACTTTTTAAGTTATTAGAAAAGTCCTTTTGGGGATTCAGATCTGTAATCTGCCAGATGAAACACAACAGTGTTGTGTTGTATGCTGTGATACAAGTTATTTTTACCTTTTCAAATAACTTGTCTTCAAGCAAGCTAGACTTTGCATCTTTGTCAGTGGAAAAAGTGAGCTAATTAGCAGAACTTTTACCGTTAAAAATAGATACTAGCCAAGCTGATTTGCAAAGACGTTCAACAAATTTCAGCTGAACGCACAGCTTTAGCACTTAAATTTAGTAGTTCAGATTTAGAAATATATTCTCAGATGGCTATCTCTGCACTTGGTGGTATTTACGTCAAGGCCATCTAATCCCACTTTAACAGTTGTTCTAGACAGGGCAGAAGATTATCCTATGTCATTTATGCAAGTTCAGTCAGAGCGCTATCGTAATCTCTGTGTGCAAAGGATATAGCACTTAACAGATGATATCTTACTTGTTTGGGTCTTTTTCTCCTGTTTTGAAAGTTGCACAATATTCACTGTGGGCAAAAAAATTCCATAGCCTTTTCAGAAAGTTATATAAACTCTAATGATCTGTCAGATTTACAGTTTGATTAATTTTTGCTAATTTAAAATCCGCGTTGCAGATCCACTTGCTGTGTTTTATTTCCTGTAATAAAATATTGTTTAGAATTGATTCATGCTGTGAAAAAAAAAAAAAAAAAGCTGTATTTCATTCAGAAATCATTTCACTAATGGGGAAAGTGAATCTTTTAGTGTTTTTGGCTGTTGAAGTGCCTTGAAGTCATTTTGAGGCTTAAGCATTAGAAGTTCAGGACTCAGTCCAAAAGAGGGCTATGAGATGAGCACTCGAACTAGATAGGATTGGAGCTGGTAGGAAGTTACTAGTTTTCAAAGAGTACACATTCCCAGTTCAAAGCATCATAAATCTTCAGCAAACTCTTGCTGAACGTAAGCAATAGCTAGTCATTTTGCTTGTTTACATTGATATATTTTCCATTTAATCAAACTTTTCCAGTAGAAATGTTGAAGTCTGGTTTTCCGTGGCTTTGTAGCCTACGTAACTACAAAAGGTCTCTAGATCCTTCATGCCCCAAGTTCTCTGCTCCTTACAAGCCTTTCCAATTGTTTCCTTTCCTTCCCCAGTCAATTACACATAGCTGGCATGAGAAGCAGTGGAGATAAGACAGTGTTGCTTGCTTCTGTACTACTAGAACAGGAAAATGGCTTTTTGTGTGTTTTAAAATTTAGTTTGAACTGCTTTCCAGGATGGTAGTAAGAGATGTAAAATGTAAACAATTAAATTTAAAATTGAAATTAGCTTGACTAAAGGACTTCATTTGAAGAACAGATTTTCAGCTGCAGTGTGGCATTTGACTTGCGTTGAAGATGACAGGTTACAGACTCAAGAATAAAAATTGCCTCTGGAATTAATTTTCCTTTACATCTTGTTGCAACACGTTAGACATATACATTATTTATCACTGCATGGATCTCATACAAACTCCAAAGCTTTGACTCAGTCATATTCTTTTCTCTGATTAGACTGCAGCAAGAGATAATTATTCTAGGAACATGTCTGTGATAGGGTTTCACAGCTGTTGCAATCTGCTAAAACAACTAAGTTAACATAAACATTAATCGTAAATAAAACCAAGGGATTTCCACACTTTATCATGTCTTGTCAGACAAAAATCCACAGAAGTAACAAAAAGCAAGCACTGAGGCCGTAGCTTACCACTTCCTTCAAGATGGTTTGGTTTCTGCACAAATATGGCCAAATTAACTCTCCTGTGGAGAAAGAATAATAATTTAGTCATATTACATACATGAAATCTCATTACATACATGAAATCTCATTCCCAGCAAATATAAATTTGTCGCAGAAGTACGGAAGAAATGTATTTTTTATTAGAAGAGGCAAGATATGGAAGGTGAGAAAATCTTGACAGTTTACTCTGTTACGTCAGCTGATTCTGTGCTCTAGCTCCACATTATCAGTGGTATCAAGCCAACAGCACTGAGGTCAGCCTTTGTGTTAATGATCTTTCATAGGCTTGCCTGGTGGGAAAGTAAATTTTTGAACAAGAACATGATGTACATGAATATATACGATACTCCATTCTTCTGTCCAACTTGAAGCTGAGTGTACTGTACAAAATCTAGAAAAACTGTGTTAAGAGGTTTCAGAACATTACTAGGTAGGCCATATGACTTTTCTGTCTGAAAACTAATCATAGAATCAGAGAATAATTTAATTTCACACACTGAGCTACTGTTATTCATGACAAAGTCTGAATAATTTCTGAAAGCTCAAAGTCAGATTCTGAAAGATTTAGTATGAGAAATTTTTATTTGTGTCTCTTGTAAAACGTGAATTTTCCAAATTCTTGTCTGAAACCAAAATCATAGTTTGTACTTTTTCCCCTAGATTTTTAAGATAGGCATTTGTAATTTCTATTATCACCTCTTTCATCAAATGTTAAGGAATCACAATATAAGAAGGACTAGGCATTGAAGATATTTAGGTGATTGGTAAATGGTTTGGCGAAGAAGAATATTCTTCCTTCCTTCTCTCTAGAATAATTCCCTATGCTGTGAGGAAAGAAAAAAATAGTCAAACAAAGAGAGGTCTGAATTATGAGACGAGCATTGCTTCTCTGACAATTCCTTCTCAGTGTAGACAAGGGTTATTATGTGGTTCTTTTATCTGTTATCGTCCTTGTTCCTGGTCATGGAGTTTGCTGCTATTTTACTCTCTTTGTGGTGACGCAGCCCTGCCCTTTTTAAAATCAATGACAAAAAAATCCACGTCTCATTTTTCTTCATACATAATTAAAAACAGAAACCAAAAATTTTCAAGCAAATTGATTTCTTAGTTTGTGTCAATATAGCGCATTGTAAATTAATTTGCTAATTTGATTCCCAGTTGGAGGCTTCCACTTAGTACCTAGTGGAGTACTGAGATACGTTCTAGTGACAGCAACAGATTCACTGGGCTTCATTACTTTCCCCATCTCATGAAACTTAAGAATTAATCTCACTATCATCATCACGTCCCCACAGAGAATTAAGAACAGGTATTTGTCTGAAACCTCAGACAACTTGAAAATTAATTATTTTATTGATTGTTGCAAGAACTCTCCAAGTGGGAATTTCAGGCAGCCCTAGAGATTTCACCAAGCAGTTCCAGCTCTGTTAAGCACAAATTATTTGTTTAAATCTATTGATTAATGTCGTAGATGGAGCGTCAAAGAGATTCCTGTTGCAAGCTTATTCAAATAATATGTTTTTAAGACATGCAAAGAGAAAACAGAAAACTTTCCTGGATGTGTAGAAATGGTCACATAACATATCTATTTAATAAGAAATTTAGGAGTTGTTTTCTATATAATTAAGGCAGTCAGTGACAGTGTATTACCCATGTGCTGAAGTAGTCACATGGGATCACAGTCGAGATACAGCAGATCAGGGAGTTTCATTGAATCCAACTGAAGGTACCCTTGCAAGAACACTTACAATGGAGACTCTCCTTGATACCTGGCAGCCACAATATGCTTATGCCCTGTTTGTGACCTTATTGCCATGATCATATTATTTTCTTCTACTCAAAGTATCATGTCTGGAAGTGTCTGTGTAAGACTTGCACTCAGGCAATGGAATATGATGACTATTAAGAAGATAGCTTTCTAAAGGTCAGTGAGAAGTAAGAAGGAATCTGGGTACTTTTCAGGATATCAGTACTGAAATTTGAAAGAACAGCCCGGCTTTAGAGAAGAGTGCATGGAGAGGCTGCTTTGTCTCCATCCTTGGACATTTTTAAGATACAACTGTACAAAGCCCTGAAAGTCGGAATTCAGAAATGATGCTACTATAAGCAAACCTAAAGATTAGACTAGAGATCTCCTTTTGTTTTCTAACCTGAATTTTCTTATGATTCCAGGATAAGAATATGGCAGAAACACATGACATTTACATTTGTATCAGTTTTGAAAGCTCCAAACAGAAATAAATTGAGGACTCTTCAGAATAAAGGTACTCTGAAAGATGTTGCTCAATGACAGTATGCACTGTAAAGAGCAACAAAGAATGACTGAACCCTCAGGGACACCCATAGACACAGATGAGAGATATCCCAGATGACCAAAAAAAGGCCAGATCTCAAAATATGAGTGAGTAAAACTGTTGAAAAAATATGATAAGTTAGTCCTCAACAAATAATGCTGAAGATGGGATACTTGCTTTTTGAGAGGGAGTTAATCAGACTATTTCATATGTTTGCTTTACCAGGTGCCAGGACAGGTGTCCTTTGTAATGATTTCTGATTGTAGAAGGAGATGCAGTGACTGTAAACGTAACATTACAAACAAAAAGAATAAAATATAAGAAATTTTTGGAGAGGCAAGCATGTGGGATAGTCTTAATCCATTTGGAAAGAAAGATGGACATGAAATGGACAGTAGGGGAACAGAAAAAATTTCCTGTGCCCCTCACCAGTGTCTAGGCAGCCAGTCAAGGTTATTTCATAGGAACAAGATTCTAATATTTGTAGAACATCATAAAAATCCTTTGACTTCATACAGACTTTTCATTTACATTAAGAGACCTGAATGTATTTAGGAATTCACTTAAAATACAAAAGAATTCCCAACAGTGTCTGGGATAAATTTCAAGTCTGTTTTATAGTCTTAGCTGTATGAAAGCCAAAGGAGGATATTAGAAAAGAGCTAATTATAATTATTACTCTGAGAGACAATGTTAATATGAAAGGCATTTCAATGTTCATCCATTTTAGAGGGCTTTGTAAAGTTGAGGAAGCAATCTGAATCAGCTCATAATGAGAAACCTTTTCAGATGTACAGCTTTGAAGCCTGAGTAACTTAAGTTCCCTTACATACTCAGAGGAAAAAACTGTTAATGTCTGAAAGGACACATAACTCATCCTTACATAGCATGACTGGCTGCGTTAGGAACTTGAGAATCAACATTTATTACTATTTTTCAGGGCATTACCTACTTTTTGTGAACAATATTTTAGATAAACATTTATGTTGAACTGAACTATTTTGTTGTTGTAAGGAGTAATGGTGAGAGATTTGCTGGGAGGATATTAAAAATACAAAAATCATGCATTTGCCAAACCTTCTGCTCTGTTCTCAGCCAACATATTTCACTTGCCTCTAAGCAAAGACAGGAAAGGGGAAAAGGGACCCTTCCCTTTAAAGAACCTGGGCACACATCCATGATTCACCAAGACACATGCATTCCACTTCTGTATATCTAGACTGACATGGGAAATAGAATAATTTCCACCTAGGACCAGCTGTGCAATAAATTTCTGGAGATCAGTCTGTGCTCCAGTCAGATGCTCATAACACAGCATCTCCTGGAATCACATAAGTCTGGCTGGTGGGTAGAGAAACAAGCAAAAGAATCTAAGAAACAGCATGACAATGTCCTATGCATTCATTAATGTGTAATGCTTGGATATTATGGAGACAGGTACAGCATTAAATAAAGAGAATTCTAAGTCAGAAAGAGGTTACAAGCAGAGTCAGTTTATTTTGTATCATTTTGAGCAGTGAATTATTTTCTACTTCAGTGGATTTAGTTCTAATCTACAAAATTAAAAAAAAAGTGCAAGAAGTGTAGGTATTAGCCATTTCTTCTCCTTTTTTAATTCTGAATGTATTACAGCATTTCAGTCAAACATATCTTTTTTGTGGAGTAAAACTCACACATTCTCTAAGTATTTACTACTCTGGATGAAACAATTTAAGCTGTTTCTCCAGCTATTTTACACCTTGACAGTGCACTGATCAAAGTAATATAATTAACACCAAAGCTGGCATTCCTGTGGTTAGTTCTATTATGCAGTTTACATATGTTACCTCTGTAGATCTTACGCTGTTGTTTTTTTACACCAAATTTTGAAAAGTATCCCTCTGGAAGCAGCATTTGCTATGCATGAAAATTCTTCTCTGGTGCCTTCTAAAGAAAAAGAAAGACATTTTTCTGTAGTTGCCACATATCAACTCGCAACATGTACGTAGGATATAAAACTAAAGAAGGATTTTAGAACATATTTCAGCAAGCCAGACACAAGCCAGACTTCTGCTCATGGTTCTGTCAGTCTAATTTTGGACGTCTTTTAATTAAGTTGAAGATTATGACTAGCTTTCCAGAGAAATTACCAGACAAGTCAAGATACTGAAATTGCATATGAAACCCTCATGAGAGATCTGGAACTGTAATCTTTTAACTGTTTTACTGGCAGTGTGTCTTTCAGTAATCCAGGTCTGTTCCAGTACCAACTCAAGCATTCATCCTTCTGTTTCGCATTTGAATTTTTCAAGTAGGCTACATCCAAGGTAGAAATGTGGAATTTTAGAAAATTCACATAAAAATGTTATTCAAATTACTATAATGTATTGGTTGTTAAACGTGTGCATGTGTAGGCAGACATGCTTTCACGTGTTTTTTGCATAACACTGTTACTTGCTGGGTGGCATCAAAGTTGCCCAGATTTATACCAATCATCAAAAAAAGATTGCTTTATCAAAAAGTCAAGAGTTGGAAGTTTTAAATTCTCCTGGTAAGAAGCATCCAACATGCATAAGTGACACCTATGCCAGGTCTCAAGACTCTGGAAGATGTTTGAGCCAGAAAAGTTCTTCTACTATACATTGAGAGGATTTGGTGAGATGTTGAACAAGGTCCTATTTGTGAGTTTCAAGTTTATGAACCAAATCTTGATTCTGTACGTAAATTTTTATTACAAAGTCAAATATAGAGAGCTAGCACAGTCTGATATTAGAACTGCAATATATAAATTCTTGCATAAAATAGTCTTCTATTGGAGAAGATACACTTCCCTAAATCTGCATGTCTATGTGGAGTTAAGCAAGATGCAGCCACATATAAAAGGTGTGAACTGCACCCTAGCAGAAATCTGTATTTGTATCTTCTAAGCGCAACTCGAATGAGGTAAAATGAATTAAAAACAACACTCCTTAAATGAGTATCATTTTTCATGGTGACAAGATTGGTTGGGAACACCATCTGAATTTTACAAATTTTTATAGCTTTGTAGATCTTTTAAGATCTACCAGTTCAGCTGTATGGAATTGTCATTCAGCCCCCAAAATAAAGCAAAAGTTACTTGCCAAGCTTCCAATTTTCTTTCAATTACTTTCACTTTTTATTCATTTGGAAAATCCTTAAAATGGTATTTCAGACTTAGTCTTTACTATCTTGAATGATGCCATTATCTCTGCAATGTAAAGGGTGAATCAAAAGAGTTTCTCTTTTTCTCTGCACTAGATGGTCCTTGGTTAAAAGCGTTTTTTCATTTAGGGTGAAAAACATTGTTCTTTTTATGTACATCTGCTCAGTTCTGTGACAAATGGCACTTAAGAGTTTCTTGTTTACCAGTTAGTGACCTGATGTGTGTTTATTTTTAAGTTCTTCAGGCTTCATGACCACTAGTTTTTATTTAGACATATTTTTCCCCGTCCGTTTGTTTCACTTGCCTTTAATGGACTGCTATCATTATCTTTAAATTGATGCCAGATGTACTCCTCTCTACGGGAAAAGTGTTTTTAATCTTTATTGTGCATTGCAACCTTTAGCTCTTTCTTGTCCATCCTTCAAAGATAACAGTACTGACTGAATGCAATCTTCACGTCTGTTGGTTTCTGTACCTTCTATTAGATGTTTTTTTCACTCTTTTTGTTTCATCCCTTCCAACTGTAAAACTGTCAAATTGACAAGACAAGAATTTATAAGAACCATTAAATTTTAGCAGGCTCTTTATCTCTTATATTCTTTATTTCCTGTGGAGTCTCAGAAACGGTTGGTCTGTGATGAAGCATGCCTAGGCAGATGAATAACCAAACGTTCTGAGGTCTACTCTAAACATCCAGTAAGTGAAGCAGGGCATCTTTTCATCCATAGAAAATGAAAATCTTTTGACTCAAAGATGGCTGTCATACTCTTCATCTTGAGAGCTCTATAAAAATCCCGATATTAGAAGGATTCTGACATTTGAGTCCACTTCAAAAGCTCTTAATAAACTAGGAGGTGAAAATACGTCCAGAAATCCAGTAAGTGCTGAAGGATGTGATCCAGGAGAAACATCATGTTCTCTTTCAGTGTAACAATACATTATATTTTCAGGCCAAGCAACGGAATTAGACACAGGATTATTATAGATTTAATATCTGAATCACTTAGAGATTCTGTGTTGCAGAGTATATTCAGAAAGTACCTCCAAATGCACCAGTAAAGTGCTGGCTAGGTCTGTGTTAGCTGGCCATCAGTGTCAAACAGGCTGTGCAAATATGTAATGCACGTGTGGGAATGGTAGGAAGTGGTGTTGTGCTGCTGGAAAACAGACAAGTGATGCATAGGTACTGCTGTGTGCCAAGCCACCTCTCCAGCTCTGCCTTCACAACTGAGCAGCTAAAGTAGAAGTGTCTTTGAAGAGCCTGTATCTGTAGTCCTTCTTTCATCTTATGTTCTTCCAATCAGTCAGTTTTATGCCAGACTGTGCAGAACAATAAATGAGAAGGCCAAATGCCTTACTGGTGTTGTGGAGATGTTTAAGAAACTGTGCTGAGCCCTCTCACTTTCTCAAGGTGATATCACTTACATTATCATGTGTGAATGTGGAACAAGAAAATACACTCAGAGTAATCATAGAATCATAGAATCATAGAATCACCAAGGTTGGAAAAGACCTAAAAGATCACCCAGTCCAACCGTTCACCTATTCCCAATAGCTCCTACTAAACCATGTCCCTCAACACAACATCCAGCCTTTCCTTGAACACCCCTAGGGTCGGAGACTCCACCACCTCCCTGGGCAGTCTGTTCCAGTGCCTGACCACCCCTTCTGAAAAGTAATACTTCCTCAGATGTCACTTTAAAATACAATTTTCCCTGACTCAGTGATGTGGTCAAAAACATCACTTCACATAAGAAAGCTGAGTTGGAGGGCAAAATGTGGCAAATGACAAATCAAATATTGTACTTTCTCTCCTGGAAATGATAGCACTGTTGCAGATTTGCAGGAACATTTGTCAGATGTAGCACTGTTAGCCAGGGAAGATAAGGCTGGAGTACTTTCTTCATTGAAAGTACTTTCTCTCTTTTTCTGGTCAGAGGCATGGCTGTTTTATATCATCATGTTATCTCCTCTGCTTCTTCACTCAGATGTTGGAAATATGTTCTTTATTCTCTTTGCTATGCTCTGTAACTGATTCTACCCAACTACTAAGGAAGCATTTCTTTAGGGACGAGTGGCCAGCATCCTGTCTTTTGTGTCTATATCTTGGGCACCCCTTGTGTCATACTTTGCTCATGTTCTCAAAGGTTCTCTGTGGTCATCTTGTACTTGTACTCACAAGGGTCCTAGCTGCATTCCGAAGGGATACAATGGCAATGAGAATAACATGAGAACTGTGGGGCTGTGGAATGCATGATGCATAGGACCCCACGTTTGGTCACACAGAATACCTAATGTGACAATCTACAAGAGGACATCCATAAGATTTACACTGTGATATAGGTGCTCTGTCAAGTTCTGGTGCCTGCCAAGAGTTTGAAATCATGACAAAATTAGATGACCAAGGAACTTGGACTCCAAACAGCAGCACTAGCTGTTCTTCAGCATTGTGTCAAGAAGCCAAGCAGACTATAATGGCCCTAGCATAAGAAATACCTACAGAAGAGCAGCAAATAGAGAGTGTAATGGAAGTATGTTCCAATCTCATGTAGCTGGAAGTTGAACCTCACCAGTGTCAGCCATCAAGACTCTGCTGAAGATAAACTACAGAAAGAATCAATTCTCATGCATTCTTTCTTCTGATTTCATAACATTTCCAGTCCCATTGCTCATTCGTTGTGACTCCCAGCACTTCACTCTGACCTTTTCTTTGCAGAAATACATTTTCAGAATTCAATACCTACTCTTACAACCACAGTAAAATAAGATCAGCAGGTTATACTACAATCATACATTCACTGTGAAGGACATTCTGAGCACCTATTTTGTCATAGAATCATAGAATCATTAACATTAGAAAAGGCCTCTAAGATCATCTAATCCAACCATCCACCTACCACCAATTCTGCCAACTAAACAATGTCCCTAAGTACCACATCTACATGTTTACCTTGAATCCTGGTGGTTGGCGGAATTCAGAATTGTAACTATCTCTAAAATAATTGAGAATTTTCCTAAGGGACCAGTCTACATCTCAGTTCTTAGTAAAGGCAGTAAACCAGGCTCAGTACTACTGAAGTCTAAGGGATGTGCTACAATGGTAATCATCTCCAAGCATGGAAGCTGATTTTAGCGTCTATCTGGAGTAGCTGAAGTATTTCCTTCAGTATTCCTGTAGCTTGAAGGTTCCTTCCGACTGGATGGTCTTTGTTGCTAATTAAGATGATTTGCTCTTGGCATCTTCCCAGTGGCCAAAGAGAACAGGCAATGAATCACTCACCAGTTCCTAGCACTCTGCTTTATATTGTAAGGTTGTTACCATGTCTTCTTTCAGTCTTTTCCTGATGATTTTCAGCTTTTTTCACTTTGCAGCTCCTACTGATTTTCTAGTAAAAGTACTAATCTTTGCGCAGTACCTTGAACACTGCTTTTGACAGGTTCTATTTTTCTTAGTTACATTCTGACCCGTGAGAATGTGTCCACAAACACTTGCACAGCTGTGGGCAGCAATTTGTGAAACAAACTTCTTTGGGCTCAAAGTCACAAATTCCTTGGAACTTCTTACTTGCCATTTTATCAGCATAAAATATTTTTAATATTCAAGAAAAATATTATCATTTTTTCATATGTGTATGTTTTTAAGTGTAAGTGACATGCAATATGCAGAATCCAAGCTGCACTTATTGGTGCAAAATCACAACCAGATAATTATTCCTAAAAAATAATTACCAAGTGTGAGATGTGCTTTTAGAAGCAGATCTAACTGCTGACTTATACTTTATTGTGTTTCCACTAAAAGCCTTTGGTTCTTAAATGGCGTAGCTGTGTTTAGACAGGGATTTAGAATTTCATATTTTTGTATTTGCTTTCAGATGGTATACTCTTTGGGGGAAGAGATAAAGCCTATGTCCTGCTCTTTTCTTCATGGGGAATATGAGCCTTCTAGGAGTTTCTCATGTAATGCACCTCAGTAAAATAAAATAAAATAAAATAAAATAAAATAAAATAAAATAAAGTAAAATAAAATAAAATAAAATAAATTATTCAAACTGAATATATTAAATGAGAGGAAAAAGGCAAGCACATAGTAATGCAAAATATTTATTTCTTGGAATTCTAACCAATAATAACATTATTCATGGCTTAATTTTATGATTTAAAAAGCCACAAAATTTTTCATGTGAATATTATACGGTAGTCAATTTTATTTAAATTTACTTACCCAAACAAAAGACTATGGTTGGTTTACAAGAAAAACAGAATTTAGCACATGAAAACATAGGGAACAAATATCTATCACAGATTTAAAACATACAATTTGAATTCTGCCTCTTTGAAATGTGCAGCTTATAGTTAGTACAAGTCCCAGGACTTAAAGACGTAATCAGTAGTTTTCAGTAAGACTATTTATTAAACAGGTTCTTTCTCACACCTGTCTGATCTTTCTGATCAGGCTAAAAACCTAAATGTAATGGGTTTACTTTATTGTATAAGAAAATTTTACTTCTTAACACTAATTTATAATCAACCAAAATATTCATTTCTAAAGTCAGAGTGTATAAAAGGCCAAAATATCATAGAATCATAGAATCATAGAATCACCAAGGTTGGAAAAGACCTAAAAGATCACCCAGTCCAACCGTTCACCCATTCCCAATAGCTCCTACTAAACCATGTCCCTCAACACAACATCCAGCCTTTCCTTGAACACCCCTAGGGTCGGTGACTCCACCACCTCCCTGGTCAGTCCGTTCCAGTGCCTGACCACCCTTTCTGAAAAGTAATACTTCCTCATGTCCAGCCTGAATCTCCCCTGCCGTAGCTTGAAGCCATTCCCCCTGGTCCTATCACTAATGACACGAGAGAAGAGGCCGACCCCCAGCTCACTGCAACCTCCCTTCAGGAAGTTATAGAGAGCAATGAGGTCTCCCCTGAGCCTCCTCTTCTCCAGGCTGAACATTCCCAGCTCCTTCAGCCTCTCCTCATATGGCCTGTGTTCCAGACCCCTCACCAGCTTTGTTGCCCTCCTTTGAACACGTTCCAGGGCCTCAATATCTTTCTTGCAGTGAGGGGCCCAAAACTGGACACAGTACTCGAGGTGCAGCCTCACCAGTGCTGAATACAGGAGAACAATCACCTCTCTGCTCCTGCTTGCAACACTGTTTCTGATGCAAGCCAGGATGCCATTGGCCTTCTTGGCCACCTGGGCACACTGTCGGCTCATATTCAGCCGAGCATCAATCAATACCCCCAGGTCCATTTCCTCTACGCAGTCCTCCAGCCACACCGCCCCAAGCCTGTAGCGTCGCCTGGGGTTGTTGTGGCCGAAGTGCAGGACCCGGCATTTGGCCTTGTTAAAACTCATCCCATTGGCTTCAGCCCAGCTCTCCAGCCTGTCCAGATCCCTCTGTAGGACCTCGCTACCCCCAGGCAGATCCACACTTCCAGCCAATTTGGTGTCATCTGCGAATTTACTGAGGGTGCACTCGATGCCCTCATCGAGGTCATCAATAAAGATATTGAAGAGGACAGGCCCCAGCACTGACCCCTGGGGAACACCACTCACAACCGGTCGCCAGCTGGATTTGACTCCATTTACCACCACTCTCTGTGCCCGGCCCTCCAACCAACTCCTTACCCAGCCAAGAGTGTATCCATCCAAGCCTCTGGCTGCCAGCTTCTGCAGGAGAATGCTGTGGGAGACAGTGTCAAAGGCTTTGCTGAAGTCTAGGTAGACCACATCAACAGCCTTTCCCTCATCCACCAGATGGGTCACTAGATCATAGAAGGAGATCAGGTTGGTCAAGCAGGACCTGCCCTTCATGAACCCATGCTGGCTAGGCCTGATCCCCCGGTCACCCTGCACATGCCGCATGATCTCCCTCAAGACGATCTGCTCCATAACCTTCCCTGGCACCGAGGTCAGGCTAACAGGCCTGTAGTTCCCCGGATCCTCCTTACGACCTTTCTTATAAATGGGAGTCACATTGGCAAGCCTCCAGTCATCTGGGACCTCACCAGTCAACAAGGAGCGTTGATAGATGATGGAAAGCGGCTCGGCTATCACCTCCGCCAGTTCCCTCAGCACTCTCGGGTGGATCTCATCTGGCCCCATCGACTTGTGGCAGTCCAGTTGGAGCAGTAGGTCTCTGACTGTTTCCTCCAGAATCACAGGGGGGTTAGTGTGCTCCCCAGCCGAGATTACCAGGTCAGAGAGAGGAGTATCCTGAGGATAACTGGTCTGACTTTTAAAGACAGACGTAAAGAAGGCATTCAGAACCTCTGCCTTTTCCTTATCCTCAGTAGTCACATTCCCAGCCTCATCCAGCAAAGAGTGGATATTCTCCTTCGTCCTCCTCTTACTGTTAATGTATTTATAAAAGAGTTTTTTATTCCTTTTCACGCCAGTGGCTAGGTTAAATTCAAGCTGGGCTTTTGCCTTTCTGATTTCACCTCTACACATCCTAACAACTTCCTTGTATTCATTTTGAGTGGCCTGTCCCTCTTTCCACAGGCGGTAGATTCTCTTTTTCTCCCGGAGCCTCAGGAATAGTTCCCTATTCATCCACGCCGGTCTTCTTCCCCGCCGGCTCATTTTATATCAATGTATATATATCATTTTGTATCAATGTATATGTATATCAATGTATATCATATATATCAAAACTGAGCTGGATAAGATGTGTACAGATATGAAAAAGATAGAAATTTTATCATAAACTGGCAGAATGAACTTAAATATATTTAACACTTCTCCAAAGATGTATGCAATCAGATTTGCAGATAAATGTCAGAAAGGATTATTCATCTAATTTTGAAACCCAGAAATCAGAATTAAAGTGAACTTAAAATGAACATTGGTTACAGCATTGTTTCTATCCCACTTACCTCATTCTTTTGAAACAGAATTCTTTAGAAAGGACTGTTATTTCACGAGTGACAATTCCCTCTTCTGTGCTGTTTTTAAGTAAGTTGAATGTTCAGGGGAGGAAATTCTTCAGTGCTAGGACATGTAGAAGGTGAACAAGACCACAAAAAACCTTTTTGCACATCTAAAGCACTGGATACAGCAGAGGAAGGGATGTATAATGAATTGGGCCTTGTCAGTCTCTTTTCATAGTAGGAGAGCAGGTAGGTCTACATGAATTACCTTTAAACCAAGCAGCTTGGGTGTTAATGGTAATATAACAGCATGGAGTTTAGTCTGGGCTTTGTTGGTTAGTAATGATCCACCCAAGATACACTGTTTGCCCAAATCCTTTTCCATAGGTACATAGTTATTCACCTGATCTTGTTACGCTCAACACACTTTAGACATATGAAAATATATATATATATATATATATACGTACAAAATTAGTGTTGTTTCTGCAGAGAAAAAAATATATTCATTTCAGGCCTCCACCCCCATCCCACTCCCATTGTCTAATACAAATGATCAGGCAACTGCACTACTACCCGAACAGCAATGCTTCCTTTTAAACTTTTATTTTATAACAAAGAGATGAAACTATTATCCTGTTAAGAAAATATCATGTTCTGATGTTAAAGTTTGCCTAATGTTCTAAAATGAACTGAGGAAAATAAGCTGAAGCTGAAATGATTTACTTCTCTGGGGCAAAGAATCCAAACAGAGATCAACAACTGCAATGTTTGTGCTGGATGTCTCAGAGAAGCTGGGGATTCTTGCGTATCGCTTCTTTTCGCAATAAATGATACAACTGAAGGTCATTCCTGTCTGCTGAAGCACACAGTTCTGTACTTTTCAGGTAGAAATCCAAAAGTTTACACACCAACACGACAAGGATCGCAGTAGTATCTTTGGCAGCAGTTCAGATGTCCCTTCCAAGAGGCAGCACATAAACTGATGTTTTCCAAATGTGTACAGGCCTGGTTCTTCAAGGTTTTGTTTTATCTGCTACTTGAGTGGAAATCATTACTATTTTATTTTAAGATCTACTTTATATTTCTTTTAAGTCACTGAAAATATTTGAGATAATGCAGCATCTGACCCAATAATTTTATTTTTGTTTCTTCTTGCCCTGCTTTTTAATCTGGATGAATCAGAAGAGAGATTTCCCAAAGACAATGAAATGCCAACGTGGCTGCTTGGCAAGGTCATGCGTTGAGTAATAATTTGCATGAAGCTGGAAGAAGTGCATGCCTTTTTAGGGCATAAACAATCTTGAAGAATGCCAGAAATTATACAAGCAAAATAACTTGAATCAAAACAGCTTGCCTTTTTTAACCTTCCCACAAAGTCAGCTAATTTATTGAACTCTGGGCATTGTAATCAGAGCTTCAATGAGTTTTTTTGTTCAGTTTTGCTGCACTCTGTTGCATGAATGAACAGTGCATGTAGCAGTGCCCTTGATTTAGATGTTTACAAATCACAGACCAGTGGTATTTGACTATCTTATCAGCACACAATGCAGATAAGAAACTGTACACAGCTATAGAAGCACAAAGAGATACTGCTAGGATGAAATTACTTTGAGGGCCATTTTTCAAAAGCTATGAGGTATTCCTTTAAAAAAAGAGAATATCTACCTTATTGAGACTGTTAACATGAAGTTGGTAATATTTCTGATATCAAAAGAGTGTGATATTCTTGACAGCTTAGATCAGGTAGTTGTTACAATATTTTCTCAAACCCTTTGTCAAGTAGAGAAGCCTTGGGAAATATCTAACAGGGTCTTGTACTGACAAAACATGTTAGATCTGAAGATGGGTACAATGTTGAAATTATGTTTCAAAGTATGTGATGGTTCTATGTGCAATACAGAATTCCATTCCCAAGTGTTAACTGTATGGAGCTCCATATTTATTATTAATAAAAGTGTTTTCTTAACAATGTAAAGTTATTCTATTAAGCTTATAAGCTTATAGAGAAAATGCTCTGTGTACACAAATAGGAATAGGAGAGAAATCATGGAGGAGAAATCATGATTACCTCTATTACCCAGCAAAGACCAGTCCTAAGGAGTTCACAGATTAAAATAGTTTTGCTGTGTAAAAGAGATTAACTATCTGTATATATGGATATGTTCAGGAATGCATTGATATCTATATTCCTGAAAATAAGCTTGAGTATGTAGGGTTGTGTGTGAGTATCACTGATAAACTAAGCATACTGTATAAAGAAAATATCCCTCCAGGTAGAGACACACTAATTGTAATATAGCGTAGTATGTCAGTATAAGATTTAACAGTTTGCATGAATCAGCTTCAGATGCTATTCTCATTCTGGATAAAGGAGAGCTTGTAACTGCTCTCTCCTACTAGCAATCCAGTAGAATCTCTGTTGTCTTTTGGCTTGGTAAGTTATTGAATCTCTGTGAAAGAGAGATTTGCTGTTGTTGATAGCTTGTTGTTCAAGGCTGCCTGGATCCCCCTCATCTCTGCACAAGACTTTGCCTGGGTTGAAGAGCAGGAGACCCCAGCCAGAAGCTAGGGGCACCAGGGGAATACTTGGGGTGAGCTGAGGTCTGGTATGGCTGTGGTGGTACTGGAGATGGTTTCCCACATCCTTTCTGAGGCAAGAGCTGTTGGCACCAGGGATAGAATGGAGTCCTGGCTGCAGATAGGGAGGGGTGACATTAGGACCTGTGAGTGCACTCAGAGCCCTGATAGAAAATGCAAATGCCTTTCTGGACAGGAATCCACCAGTTTCTGCTGTCATTTTTCTTTGGAAAACTTAGAGTTTTGTATGACTGTAGAAGTAACTTAAGTTCTTACATGACTTAAAATAAGAAGCTTGTTCTGAGCATCACTGAAGGAGGAGCAAAACTGGTAAGAAGTTAATATGTTCCTATTTCTCCTAGGTAATTGAGGAAATCATGCTCACAAAATCTATTAGTCCACCATTACTTGAACAGACTCTCCCAGATGTTTCCCTTCTACTGTCCTGAAGGTGATTTTCTTAATATGAGTGTTAAAATGTACTGACCTGATCTTATAATCCTTCAGCAGACGGCAGTCCTGCTGAATGCAACCGCTGTTACTTCATTATCTACAAAGGCGAAATTCTCTGTTCCCCTAGCTATATGTTCAATACATGTGTGTGACAAACATTCAAGAGGTATTTAATATCACCTTTCAAAAACACTTCTGTCTACTTACCAGCACTTCCCACTTTGGGAAAACTTGATCTTTCAGTAAGCCCTACAGGCTCAAGGTCTTTGCATGAGAACGCTCAGTGCCATTAATCCAAATTAAATAAAATAGAAATGTAAAGAAGATTAATGTTATTAAATCATTGATTAAGTGTTTTTTATTCAGAGTTCAAGTGGATGCAATTTCCTTTCCCTTATTTCTATATGAAAGTGAATTAACTTACACACAATAATTAATGTCATTCAAATAACATTTGTTCAACCCCAGTTCACAATATCTTTTAGAATATCTTCATGTCAAAAACCTATTGTTGCTCAGGGATAATGCTTTTCATAAACACAAGTTTGCTATAGACAATGGAAGAAGATATTTCTAGTTGAATTTTTGTTGCTTCAGTCACTAAAGAAATGTACAGTTAAGAAACAGAATATATTTCTAGTAAGACTGATTTACTAACTGAATGCCTGTGTGAAAGTACATCTGTGAAAGTAAATCCAAATTTAAAAAGATAGAAATTCCAAATCACACATACACATATATACATATTTATAAACTCCTTCTCCAACTCATGTCTTTCCATTCCTTTAGTTTTAGTCTGATTTTGATTATCTAAAACTTTTTATTTTGTTTCACTGTGTGGTGTCACACAAGCAGACAGGAAGAGAATATGCTTGCTGAATCCCTGCTATTTAAAATGAGCCTCTGAAAAGTTCTATGTAGTTTTTTTACTCTTTTTGGGGCTATTCCCATTTAAGGGATACAATAACTCAGGCATTACACATTTTTATGTATAATTTTCACTCCTTCCTCAGCAGGATGCTTTTCTTTGTATGCCAAATTGTAAAATGTTGCCCTTAGATACTCTCTGAAATTCAGCATAGATAAATCTCATGTAATTTTAGTGGAAAAATAGTACATGGGGGGTTGTTTTCTGCTGAAGCAAACAAGAAAGCTGAAACGAACTTGAAAGTGATATGGGTCCTTGGCTTCATGAAAGAAAGTAAAACAAGTTGTTTAGATTGCTCCCTCCTGAATTGCTGGGTGTCATGTTTAGGTCAATAAAGCCCACAGCCTGAGATTTTACAGAAGTCATGAATTTATGATGAGGTCAGCAGTGAAGTAGAGAGAAAAATTTTGTGGGCCTGAGCAAAAGATTGAGCCATTTTCACAAATCCCTCTAGACATTCACCTCTTCTGGCCCTAGAAGGAGAATGATCACCTCTTGAATGGTACTCTGTGGCATAATGTGGGATGTGATTCTTTAATAAAAAGGGCACTTCCCCTGGTTTTATTTTGGTCATGTACATGGTTGGAATTTTTATTTATTTATTTGATAGGGGTATCACTCAGGAGATCAGCAAGAGCAGAGTGCTATGCAAAAGCCTCTTGTAAAGCACTTCCCTTTTCTGTATTCTTTGAGAAAGCTGGCTCAAGGAAAAAGCATATCTATAGAGCATCAGTGGAAGCCTGTTACTCAGAGTCCTTTAGCTCCATCAACCTTGGTGTGCAAGATCATGATGATGCTTGGAGTGGGCATGTAGACAACTTGTGGACTGAGCTCAGGACTGCAACTTGCATGTCTGTGACAGAGCTCTTATTTCTTTGGTGGGAGTTCACTTGGGAAAGTATATAAAATAACCATGGATTTTGGCATGACCTTCAGCTCAAGGTTTTATAGGCTTATAGTTCACTGACTACAAGATAGCCATGTGGACTATATGAAATGTAATCCAAAAAGTGTAACAGATTAATAGCTGTGATTAAGGCTGGAATTTTCAAAGATTTCACCAGGAAAGAGGTTTTAAATCCTATCCGAACATCAAAAGAATCCATGTGCTTAACATGTGCATCTACCTTGGCCAAGAATTTTGAAAAATGATGGGATGAGTTTGAGTTCATTTCAAAGTATTAAAAAAATATTGTAGTGATATGTACAGCCCTACTGTACTTGAGTGATAGCAACATGTAAGGTAAGAACCTAAAGACAAAGTGAGACAAAGTGATGAGGTGACTGTCTTACTGCAAAGGACTAATAACAGTGTCCACAGGAATTAACCAGGTAACTGCGTCAGAGTTTTGCCTCTGTTGCTATGAAGCTGTAGATACACTGTCTCACAACTTAATGCTTTATCAACACAGCTTCTATCTTATTCCTTTGAGCAGATGCTAGGGATCATAGCGAAGCCTCTATGCACAACCAGAAAATTGGTGCTTACTCTGAACTAAAAATCTGTGCCACAGGTTGGCGTCTGCTACATAAATGAATGGGGATCAAGTGCTTCAGTATTTACATTCAGCTCTTTGCATTGGGGAAGTGTAATCAGCTTGGAGAAAGACTCAGTGTAGAACTCCAGTTTCCTCCTCTGTTTTTCCTAATCAGTGTACTGCTTCTCTCGGAAAATCCATGAAGGGATATCCCACTGAGTTTTTAAGTTATGAAATGGGGAGATTTTATCCCCTGCCTGTTGTGGTTACTGTTGCTTAGAATAGGGAAAGAAGAGATCAAACACCAGTGAAACGTGTGTTGCTGTGATCAAGATTCAAAGCATAAGTAATGATGTATCATAAGCCTAATTACTAGGTTGTAATTATAATACAGAAGAAACGTTTGCCCCAAATAAACTGATTCCTTCTGCTTTACATTGCTTGAAGGCTGAACTTTATGATAGTATCAAAGAAAACGGTTTGAAAGATTTCTGATTTTGAACTGTACAGTCTATCCTGCTGTAATTACAACATCTGTGCAGGCACATTGTGGTGTTCAAAAAAAAAAAAAAAAAGCATCACTTATTTTTCCAGAACCAGAACAGAACAAGCTGATATATGCCTACCTCTTTATCCTTACAAAGACCATGCTGGCTTGTCCCAAACTATCAATAAAGGAAGGAAGAGGAAATTCTCCCCTCTAGGAAATCCTCTCTTGCAACGAAGAGAAATAGGAGAGATGGTGAAAGATTAGATTATGGTTTTCCTGGCCCAGTTACTTTCTACCAATGGGAGTGAAGTGCCCTAATGCGAGTGAAGTGCCCTAATATGTCTTTTAAAATGCCAGAATTAGAGAAAATCCATCACTGTAAGAAATTTTGGTCACTTCTTTCTTGTGGAAGTTCATTAATCCATAGGAGAACTGTTATAGTTGCAACTGACTGTTTTAAAGTTGGTTTTTTTCCCTTCAAAGCCCTCCCATGGGAAATCAGTTTGAAAGGGAGCAAATTGTCTGATTGGAATTGTATGATTTTTGATACATCAGTAATTCCACTTAGTGTAGACAGTCTTACACCACCAGTAGGTGTTTTTGCAGCGTTTCATTGAAACAGAAAAGGCTGTACTTAGATTTTAGTATAACTCTATCTGTTCTAGAAGCTACTTCACCATTTTAAACATGTCACAGTAGTTCAAAACCCCAAAATGCTAGCATTACTCAGACTTAAAATGGAAGTGAATATGGAAATACATAGAATCATAGAATCATTTGAGTTGGAAGGGGTCTTTAATGGTCATATAGTACACCTCTCCTAGAATGAACAGGGACAACTACAGCTAGATGAGGTTGCTCCAGCCTGACCTTGAGCATCTCCAGGTGTGGGGCATGTATGGGAACTGCTGAGTCACGGCCTGAACCTCTGATTGATCACCTGAGGCGAGCCATGAGTCAGCCAGAGGAGCACAGCTGAAGGCAATTCTCCTGTGCTGCTGGAAGGGGTGGAGCCTGGCTTCACCCCTCCTAGACCTGTTTAAGGGCTGGCTACCAGAGGGGAAGGATCTCTTCTGGAGATCAGCTCTCTTGGTGTTTTGTGGTGAGCTCAGCTGAAGGGTAAGCTCTTTCACCTATTCTCTTTTTGTGATCGTTGTCTATTTTGCCTAACTCTCTTGATTATGTTGTGATTATAACATCTTGATATCTACTGATTATACAATTATATTGTGATTATAACATCTTGATATCTATTGATTATACAGGGGCACCACCTCTCTAGTCAACCTGTTCAAGTGCTTCACCAGCCTTATAATAAAATGTTTTCTTCTTATATCCAATCTAAATATCTATTTTTTTGTTTGAAAACATTTCTTCTCGTCTTCTTACAACAGACTACTCCCCAAAGCCTTCTCTTCTCCAGGCTGAATAATGCCAGCTCTTTCAGCCTGTCCTCATAGTGGAGGTGTTCCAACTCTTGGGCACTCTTCAACTGGTCTCTCCTGCATTAAGGTGTCCACATCTGGATGCAATACTTCAGGTGAGGTCTCACCAGCACAGAGTAGAGGGCAGGATTACCTCCCTTGACCCTCTGGCTGCACTTCCTTTGATACAATCCATGATACATTTGGTTTTCTGGGCTGTGAGGGCACACTGATGAATCATGTCCAACTTGCCATCCACCACCACCCTCAGCTCCTTTTTGTCATGACTATATTCTATCCTTATATCTCCCATCATGAATTGATAGCAGGACTTACCTCAACCCAGGTGCAAGACCTTGCACATGGCTTTGTTGAACCGTTTGAAGTTTACCTGGGTCAACTGCTGGAGCCTTTCTAAGTCTCTGAATGGTATGTATTGACTGCACCACAGTTTGGTGTCATTCACAAACTTGCTGAGGGTCACTTTATCCTACTGTCAATGCCACTGATGAAGTTATTAAAGAGTATCAGACTCAGTACTCATCCCTGAGGTACACTGCTTATAACCAATCTCCATCCAAACATTGAGCTATTGACCATGGGTTTGATCCTGCAGCCAGTTCATCATCCATCAAACAGTCCACCCATCAAATCCTTATCTTTTCAATTTGGAGAGGAGGATGTTATTGGGAACCATGCCAAAGGCCTTACTGAAGCCCAGATAGATTATGTCTGTGGTTCATCCCTTGTCCATTGATTCATTTATGCCAACATAGAGGGCCACTAGATTGGTCAGCCAGAACTTGCCTTTGCTGAAGCCATGCTGGTTGTCCTGTATCACTTCCATCTCTTCCATGAGCCTCAGTACAGCTAACTTCTAGAGGTCTGATCCACAGTTTTACCCAGAATAGGAGTGAGGCTTACAGGTCAGTATTTCCCCAGCTTGTCCATTCTACCCTTACTCTAGAATGTCTTCTTAGGTGTATTCCGTTCTGTATGATAGATAAACAGTTAGAGGGAAATCAGCAGATGCAGGAATATAGTTTTGTTCTTTCCATGAGAAGTCCTCTGTTGCTGTCCCAGGTTCATCTTTCTTCCTTGAGACTCTCACACCATGGTAAAACTCAGCTATGCTACTTTGGAAGGCAGTGTGATAAAATGCATCTATATCATTCCTGTCGTGAGTATTAGCAGATTATCACATGGTGGCAGGATGCCATCTTGCTTGCATTCGAGAAATATTACAGAAATGTCACTTACAAACATCCCAAGAAATCTATGTGGTTTGCATGACTGCTAATGATATTCAGTCCAGTTTTGGTGACAGAACTTTTTGTATGTGGCAAGGAAACACTGGCTAAAGGTATGTGACAGCTGCCTGTGAACTCATGCAAACTGACAAAGCTCTTGGAGTAACTATCTGCATACACAGTGGTGAACAGATTCACTGCAAAAGCATTCACTTTAACTGTAAGAATTTCTGTGCCATTTGATTTCATTTTTCACTGAGTCAGATTCCCATAAAACAAGGGCATATAACAGTTCAGGAATTCCAAGCCTATCCCAGTTTTTAAGCCAAACTATTTTCTGGCAAAATTATTTCTCCAATATCAGTATTTTAAAAATTAAGCTATAATGTATGTACAAATTGTACATGATTTTGTCTTTCTCATCTATTTTTATATTCACTCCATATGCCTGGAGTTTGACACTGGAATTTTTGCATATGTTTAATGTGGCCAGATGCCCATCTCATTTTATTTTAATAGAAGTTTGATGCCCAAGAGTATTTCTACAGTGCTTTTTCTTTAGACAACAATTTTTTCATTTCTCATCGCTAAGACTGAGAGGAAAATTGTTGCCTCATTATATCCTTCTGAAGTGCCTGCCTGCTTACCCAAGGCACCAGGTGAATTTTGCAGTTTGAACTCTGTATTCCCACCATATGTGTCCTACCTGAGCTTGTTAGGATTCATCTGCAGGATCAGTATTGATATTTTTGACTGCAATAATGACAATGATAAGGTCCTTAAGATTTATTTTAGAAAATAGAGTGTGGATTTAATTATTTCTTACTATTAAATGTGCTTGGTGAAATTCAGGATCTTTGAAATTCAAGTCTGTGGAACAGAAGCATGAAATAAAACTTATTTGGATGCTTGTAATTCAGGCAACACGAAGTTGAATTATCTATAAATCAAGTGCAGAAAGAGACTCATAATGCACTCTGCATTCTATTTTTGTGACAGCAAAAAATGTGTTAATGATTTTTTAGGAAATACACAGATGTACACATGGGAACTAATGGAGAGAGAAAGTCTCAGAAACAGCACAGATTGGCATGTGCCAGTCAATACATAAACCATCATAATAAGCAATTAACAGGAATGAGTCAAAAGCAATGGTGAGATGTAACAGATGGGTCATAGAGGTAATAATGATTGTTTGTGATGCTGGAGAAAATTCATCTAAAATATTACAGATTTTTCTTGTTACATATGAAAAAGTTGAAACAAAACCCAGATCAGAAACATAACAGCTACTGGAATGATCAGTAGAATGGAGGGTCTTTTTGTGAAGTTTGTTCACTTGTTTAGTCTGTCAGATGAAGGCTCAGAGAGGATATGACTGCTCTATAAAGAGCCTTGATGGGTGAGCATCGGGAAGGGAAAAACTATTTATGGTGAAGGACAGTGCTGACACATGAATAAATGCATACAAACTAGATATGAATGCAATTAAGCTGAGAATGAGAAGATTTTTAACCATGAGAAAAACAAAATTCTGAATACAGACTGCCAGTTACAAGAGTAAGGTTATAAAATCTAATTGACTCTAAGACGAAACTGTATTGCTTTATGAAAGAAATAATAGAGTATGTGATATTAACGACTAAACTTTAGGAGCCAGTATTGTGTTACCTTATTGTTATGCATAGGCAAGTGTGTAGTTTACAAACTGTGCAGAGTACAAATGTTTCTTTCTGCATTTTAAACATTTTAAAGTCATTATCCACATGTAATTTTATATAATCCATTACTACTATGCCTCTACAGTACCTATCAAAATGAGTAGGATTCATTTTGACATAGTAAAAGTGATTAGTCATCAAAATAGTTTTATGAAATAACTAACCAAATGAGATGATGTGACTAGCACATTATCGCCTTCCATTTGGAAGCAAAAGCTCACCTGTCACAACAAAAAGAACTGAGACAGGAAAATTTGAGCTATAGAACACTATCACCTGATCAATGTTATCATGAAAGGCTAGATACTCATATTCAATTAATATATAACACCCCTTCCCATCCACTAAAAATATTTTGTATGCTAAAAAAAACAGAACACAGTAATCCCTTGTAGAATGAATGATAATTTTTTTATCATACATGAACACAAGTAAATCAATCCTGCAATATTTCTTCCTGAAATCTGTGGTACATATGGATGGTCGAGGAGGCAGGAAGGTCGAGAAACTACATTTAAAAACAACCTGATGCTTTCTGTCAGCAAAGACGACAACTATTATGTGCATCTTTGCAGAAATAGGTTTTCATGTTCCTTACTACTTCAGATTGAAATCTAAAAGAAATCAAGAGTCCTACCTTTTAAATATTTTAATTAATCTATACTTATTTTCCACTGAGTAACTTGGCAAGAACAAAAACCCTTCGTTATTTTTGTCTGCATCATTCTTCCTTTGATTCTTACCTCAGTAATCACACACTTTGTTGTAGAAAACAAAAAAAGTCAAGCTGGATTTTGCACTTAACTGTATTGTTGAGAAAATCATAAGCTATTTTGATTTAAATGACAATAAAGACATCAATACAAACCCTCCACAGACTTTGATTTAATAGATTTGTGATTACACTTGCTATGTACACTGAAACAAGAAAACAAAAACAGGAACAGCCAAAACTACTCAACAACAACAGTTAAAAATAAATGCTCCACTCATCCAGATAATAAGGAAAAGCAAAAGAGGAAACTCTGCTTTGCTTCTCCTTCTGTCTGCTATTGCAAGATTTTCCCTGGAGCTGACAAATCAGTAACTTCCGCAGTGTGTGAGATCTTGTGAGGGCTTTCTGAGATCAGTTCCACACTTTGAGGAAAATGCCCTTCTAATGATGTCCTTTCTCTTAAAATGAAATGAGATCAGTTGGAATTTCTCAGCTAATGTCAACCCTGGAAGTACATCTACAGAACAGAAAAGGTTTTATGAATGTGTGCTCTAGGCTTTCAAGAAGCACATGGATCACAGCTCCAGACCCTGAAAAGCCATGAGGCACCTAGCATGGGCTTTGTAGCAAATGCTTGACTCT
Organism: Centrocercus urophasianus; assembly: GCF_019232065.1. NCBI lineage: Eukaryota > Metazoa > Chordata > Aves > Galliformes > Phasianidae > Centrocercus > Centrocercus urophasianus. The sequence goes on along the minus strand of NW_024884697.1, from coordinate 10,005,377 downwards.
CACTGAAATCCCTAATGCATTTTTTTCAGCATCATGGTATTACGGTGAAGCCCCATGTAATACTCAATTTCACCACTGTGTTGGATGGTGTCCATGACTGAGAATGAAAGCAAGGTCTTGCCGAAAGTGAATGAGCGTGCACTTGTTATCTGTGTTGAAACAGAGAATCAGACCCTGAACCCAGATCAACAAACAGCATGTGCCAAGGCAGTGTCTAAAACCATGCTTGGTATGCCTCCTTCTGTGTTTGAGGGTCAGAAGCCTTAATCCAATGAAGCTGAGATTGCATCTCCATGTCCTCTGCTCCTCTCAGTATACTGAAATGAGTTTCAGCCAGTTCTCTGTTGCCTGCCCATTTCTCACACAGATACTGGCTATACCTGATCCACACTGACAAGTAGTACGAAGTATGCAGTTTTAATGAAGGTAGTGTTTATAGCAGATGTTGTACCTTAGGCCTGCAGTATAGCCTTTCATGTCCATGAGTAAAAGAGAAGATGACTTACCCTGCTTTCCCTTTTCATTAGTTGGTGAGACCACTGTTGGAAATCTCAGTTTATTATTGAAATCTCAGTGATGTGATTACGAGTTTTTATAGAAACTGTGGTTCAAAAAAGCTTAAGTGCTTGGGATTCATTATCTCATTTTTCGTATTATTAACTGTTTCTCAATTTCCCTATTTTTTCCCCAGTAAATTACCTGATACAATTGAAGGAGTGCTGATAACAACTTCTATTTCATGAAAGCCAAAAAGAACAACACATACTTTAATTGTTCAGCAGCACTCTTTCTTTAATGGAATTTGTACATGTCTTCATCTCACACAGACTTGGTGCCTGAATGTGGTTTTGTTTTTAATCAAGAGACTTGCGATCAATGTTAATTTATTGATGGAATTAAGAGTAAAATAATTGTGTAGATGTGAGCACGGGAGAGATAGATACAATAAATTTTAAGCAGATTTGAAAGATGATTTAATCAGGATGGTTCCAACTTTAAGACTGTGTTATCTTTACACAGTTGAAAGATTCACTGATTGTTTTAAAGTTAATTTAGATATGGTGTCAGATCAGATAGTCACATATAAACTTATGTTTTCTTCATCAGAAAACACATTTCATTAAATTTTGAAAACATCATTCATTATACATTTCCTTTTGGTACCTTGAATGCTCCACTTCGTATGCAGAAAACACCCAACACAATCAAAATCACAAAATCTGAGAATTATTGTCTTTCTAAATATACAGCCCCCAGTTATGTCCAAAATAATTAGCATATTAGTTCTGCTATTAGATATGATCTTATGCTGAATAAGTAAATGTATAAATGTCACCGAAAACCATTGACATGAGAAAAGATAGCAATTCATGGCTATCCTACAAACCCTAAATTCTAAATATTTAAGGTAATTGACTGTGCCTCAGATTGAATACTGTTCTATAGTTTCAGTGCTAAGAATTCAGAGGGCTGAAGAAAAATAGTAGCTTTTGTAAAATACTGGAGGCCATGAGCAGGAGATCTTTCTTCCTATTGTGTATTAAGTACCATGTGTTTCTACTTTCTTGAAGACACTGCTCATACAGCAACATGGCCAACATTTTATATTATGGACTTTCTTCCAACACTTTGTGCAGGAAAATTAAAAACAGATGAAATCCTAAGCACTCCTAGCTGTCTTTGATTAAATAAGATTTGATATTTCTCAACACTTAGTAGGATCAAGCACATAGAGCAGCAAAGCTGACTCTGGCATGAAGAATAAGGAATATGATCTAAGAAATCATGGACTTCAAATATTCATCCTTGAGACCCTTCTGGACTTTCTAGCCATTTGAATCTTCTGTAACAACATGAGATTGAATCATTACTTTGTTTTGCTGCATGTCAAAGGTTTCTGGTCTTGTCACTATTGAAGTGTGTGCTACCTGATCTCCGTGTAACTGATGACTTAAATCCTTTTCCTCTTGCAAAATAGCATCAGTTACAGTATTGATTTTCATTCAGCATCGTTCTATTGACAAAATGTGTTTCCAAACAAGTTCGCTATTCTCTAATTGGTGTATAGAACCAAACAAATCTTTGAATTAGAGTTCATTAAAGCTAGTCAGTTGTTTCTGAACTGAAATTATGAAAGTTCATTTTTGAAAAAACTATTTACACTCATGTATCGAATTCAGTAAAGCAATAATCCCATACCTGTTGCAGTCTCAATATATTGAGCACAAGAACCATAAAAATGAAATTATTCAAGCACCAGATTATTGCTGATAATGCTTAGAAGTCTTCTGAATTATAATTCATGCTACATCACAAGAGAGAGGCATTTAGGACATCCTGGATGAGGATTACTCTTTTCATATGAGTGTTGCTTTGAAGGTGATGGGTTCATTATGTTGGCTCACGACATTAGAGGCATCTGTTGGTGGTATAGCAGCAGAGCTTGAACCTTCCCACCAATATCTCATTACACTTTGTTGCTGTATGTGACAGATGACAGCTTGTCAAGATGGCATCTGACATGGAAGAGTGTAAAAAGCGAAGGTATCGAATTGAACTCTTCCACATGGCAAAAATGGAGCCCATGGACATTCATTGATGCTTGATGAATGTTTATGGAGACCAACCAGTGGATGTGAGCACAGTGACGTGGTGGGTGTTCTGTTTCAGCAGTGGCAACAGTGACAGTGGGTCACCTCAGCCTCTGCAAAGGTTTTCGAGTGTGACATGTAGGGTTGTTCGTTGCTGTGAAAATGCATAGCTAATGATAGTGACTGTTGAAAAACAGTGCTTTGTAGCTGAGGATTTCCTCTATGAAATAGTGTTATTTTGCTCATTTTGCTACAACTATCTGTTGTAGTTTCTGTGGAAATTAATAGGTGGCATTACTTTTGGAACAATCTACATAAATTTCAGCATGACAGACTGAAGATTTCAGATAATTCTGATAATTTGCTTGACATGGTATGAAGTTGGCTGTGTATCTGTAAACTGAGATAAAATCTAGAGTCTTCTTTCATTTGAAAGTATGCTGGTTTTTGTTTACTTGTTTAGCATCTAAAGCCGTCAAATTGGTTTGGCATCAAAATTGTCACCAAATAATATGAAATCCTTAGAGAACATTATTATATGAAAATGATTACAGTGCCACTTGTGTCAGTCAAAACTTTATGAATGAAATTCAGCTCTACACCAACATTGTTAAAGTTAAGCATATATATGTAGGTGTCTTTATTACAGCTATAGCATTTAAGCTCTGTGTATAAATATTAGAGGCATTCTCAGTTCTCTAAGCACAGGCTATGGAGCAATGCACTTTACACGGGTGGTGGCCCCTAAAACTTGATTTTATTATACTAATATGGGCAGCTCTTCCACCATGTCTGCCACCTTGGGGTGAACATTTCTAATTCTTCTAGGTACCTCACCATTAAGCATTAAATTTCAATCAGTTGAATAACGCTGGGACTGCTTTTATAACCTTCTCAATCACAAGCACTATAATGAGCACAGGAATTGTCCAAGTGACACTGCTCAGAGCTAGATTCTAGAAATCTCAAAGTCAATATCTATGAGAAGTCATTATTCAATTACATCAGAGCATGCCATACTATTCAGCAGAAGTGTACCTCAGAAAGCTAAAGATACCATTGTATCATCTTAAGGGCAGAAGAATATTTATGTTCTTATGTAAAGATTAAGGCTTGAGAAATGAGAGTGGAAGAGGAGTGGAGAGAGAGTGAAAATGGAGGACTCAGATGAGAAGAAAGAAAATGAAATAAAAGCAATAGGGACTAAAAAAAACTCAAATGGTTTTCTATGAAAATTAAACTACTTATGCATTTTAGATAGGTTAAGATTGTTATTCTCTGTATTTCAGGTAGACTTGGATTCTACTGGAATTTGTTCCTGTTCTTCCAAATCTAATTTGGAATGATAGAAACAACACTGGGAGCCATGAGAAAGTTTACTAATAGTTGCATATGTAATGCTAATTATAAACCTGCAGGACCAGGCTTTTCAAAGGGCAACTAATTGCTGCTGAGATCTTCTGCCAATCTGACCACTTAACAGGAGCTAAGAACTCAGAAGAGAACCTCCTAAGTTCTGAAGTGCAGTATCCTGAACCCACTGCATTCAGTTGTGAATCTCCCCCACATTTCACTTGGAACAGGATTTGAGCTTCAGAAAGCTGCTCTGTGTAAAAATAGTCCATCACTTTGTACAATTTTCTGTTTATTTTTTAAAATGTCTTTTATATTCATATTCCAAAAGCAAAGTGAATTTTTTCGCTTGCAATAGTGTTTTAAATGCATATTCACATGGGAAAGAAAACACTTGAGGGTTGTGAATCACATTTTTAATCAAGCCATTTAAAAGACAGAGGAAGGCTAATCCTTCCTAGACCTGCTTCTAGCACTTCTAGTGTTTCCATTAAATGTAATCTGTCATGGCACCAGCAGCAGGAGAGATGGATGTCAGTGCTGGAAAAGGAGTTCCCATTGTGCTGTTCAAATGCCAACGCATCTAAAGGGTGAAAGGAATTCTTTTCCTTTAAATATTAAACAATTATTTTGAACTTCAAACATGGATGCTGCTCTTGTGAGGAAAGTATTAAAACTAGCAGAAACATGGTTTATGGTCTGTCACTGGGGAACTGTGTTACTTTCCTGTATTACAGTGCATTCAGGATAAATAAGAATTCTTTGCTATTTCAGTCCTTTGGGAAGCAAGTTTTTAGGGCCATCTATTACCTTGGTGCAATTTTGTTTATGCTCTCTGTAGGAAATATGGTAGGTTTGCATGAAATACTGAATGGCAGACGGCAAAGCACAGAAAGAAATCAAGAGAGCTGGGAATTTTTGATTTTTGGAGGAAAATTTAGAAAAGGAAATCTGTGTATTTAAGCTAAGAGGTGATGAAACATTAATCCAATTATAAATGTTTGATGATAGCAGACTTTTGGGGGTAGAGAAAGAGCATTCAGGACAGCATTCTGCAGCTAAAACAGAGTCATGGACTAAAGGAAAGAGCTGTGATAAAACAAGGAAAAAGAAAACTTCACTGAGAAGCATTGGTCTGTAGAACAGTCTCTAATGACAGTGATAGAGATAGTATTTTGAACTCTTTATTAACATTACTTTATATTGCAGAAGTGAGTAGACTCTAAATGAGATCAAAGTCTTGCACAGAGCCACAGTTAAGAGCAAAAGGTGTAGTGAGATAATCGATGCCTTGAAAATCTAATGAGATTGATATGGCAGATAAGAAATGAGAAGAAAAGTAAAGGCTGGAGAAATTTTTCTAAGGGTATAACCCATGCCAATGATGGATTTATTTATTACTAATTTATCTAATGAGATAAAGCCATGACAAGTGGACTTCAGTGTTACAGCTGTTGCACCAAAAGCAGATGAGCTGAACCTGAAAGTCTTTCCCATTTGCTATGACTATTTCACATGAACAGGCAGAGCAGTGCAGTGGCATTTTGAGTGTACTATAAGTTATTAGAATTTACCTCATAATCAGCACAGTGTTACACATTAACTCTGCATATTGAAAACTCTTATAACTTGCAGCTGGTAAATGCATTTCCCTCATTGTCTCCTCTTACTGAAAAATGCATGAAATTGGAATTAGAAGTCCCTCTAGTGAGGACTGCATCACTCCAGAAGAGGCACTGCAATAACCTCCAGCTTTATGCAGATTATCATTCCTTTTATAAACATACACTTATCTGGGAAGCTTTTATGATGCTTAAATTTTTTTTAGGGAGCCTGGGAGGCATTAATAGTCCTGCAGATCTCAGAGTCACTGCAGAAAGAAAGGCTATGTCTGGCAGGGATGCCATGTTTGGCAGTCAGAGCTACAGAAAAGAGCAGATTTACGTGCTGACTCTGAGAGTCAGAGCGAAGAATATTTATGTCAACAAATTTGTTTTACTGCATGGTAGAAAATACTATAGATATTCCTAACTTTATTTTAATGACAAAATGCAGGCTTTGCAGTTCCAAATAAATAGTGCCAACAGAGGATTAACATACTGGAAGAAGATGTGTTAAGAAAAGCACCTCACATTTTGCTGATGGCTTACATTGTGATTGAGCTAAAATAATATTTAAGAATGGATTTTTCACAGGGAAAAACTTTATACAGTTTTCTATATAGCCCTCTGACAAAATGGTGAAATATTAGGAGATATTTTTAAGTGTGAAAATGTTGTGTTATTTATTATCAAAAAAAAAGACTTTGTCAGGAAAATATGCATAATTTTAGATGGAAAAGTGTTTCTCATTGGATCTTGATCTTAGTTTTCCTAATATTTTACTTCCACTTTCCCTCTTTTCCCTGTATAATTGCACACTTCTCTTTTCTATCCTTTCTGAATGCATTTGTTCCCCATACCTTGCTTCTGCCTTTGTTGGATTTTTCTCAGTCACTAGGAAGGGAAATCTGCACAACGGAAAATCAATGAGTTTTGAATGAAACAGGATGCAGCTGCAGCATTTATCTCAGATTTACATTCCTAAAATACATTTCTTCAAACTTAAAAATACACATTGAAACCACCTTTGAGGTTTCATGACAGGTGAAGATCATGTTGGATGAATGAAATGTTCAAATGTAGATAAATTATTATTCAGCAGGATACAATTCTTCGGCTTAGGTACACAAAAAAATATATACTTTCTGCCTTCCTTTTCTCACTGTATTTCCATTTTTCTTTTATTTCACTGCAGCTATTAAACCATTCTAGGAATTGTATGATGCAAAGAAATAGTTTCTGTTGTGATGTATGCACAGTGTGAACAGATGAGAGGAGGAACACTCCAAGTAAACTCTTGTCCATTTATTTTTCATTGTTCCCCAGGGTTATTGCTGTTTCTTCTCTCCTAGTGCAAAATGCCCCTGGATGGTACTTAAGTGTATTTTTCTTTCCTTCACCACCCAATCTGGCAGATTCCCACTCAAAATAACTTTATGGAATAGGGTGAACAGCTGTCTGGAAATTTGCATACAAGTGGTTCTGAAAAAAAGGTAGAGACTAACCCATCCTGGTCTGCCACACCTCTCTCTCACTGTGTAATTCCCTTGTGAATATGTTCATTCACACTGACATTCTCCTACTCCAGAGAGTATCTGCTGATTTGCCAGTTTTCCCCTCCCAGTGTCTTTCATCTTTCATGTGTAAGATGGTAACATGTAAGATTTTGTTTTCCCTTTCTCTTTGCTTCCTCCTTACTCCAGCTGCAGCCTCCTGGGATAACGGTGAAATCCTGCAGCATATTTTCTCAAAGATTCAGTGTGAGGATTTGGGGATGTGAGTTGACAGCTGGCTGAACATGAGCCAGCAGTGTGCCCAGGTGGCCAAGGAGGCCAATGGCATCCTGGCTTGTATCAGAAATGGTATAATCAACAGGAACAGGTAGGTGATCATCCCATCAGAACTAATGAGGCTACACCACAAGCACCATGTTCAGTTTTGGGCTCCTCAGTTCAAGAAAGGCCCTGGAGCATGTCCAGAGAAGGGCAGTGAAGCTGTGAAGCATCTGAAGCACAAGTCTGATGGGGAGAGGCTGAGGGAATTGAGATTTTTCAGCCTGGAGTCAGGGGAGACCTTATTGTTCTCTACAACTGCCAGAAGGGAGGTTGTGGTGAGGTGGAGTCAGCCTCTTCTTCTGGGTAATGGCGATAGCAGAAGAGGGAATGGTTTTAAGGTGTGCCACAGAGGTTCAGATTGAATATTAGGAAAACTTTCTTCTCAGAAGAAGTGGTGAGGCATTGGAAGAAGCTGCCCAGTGAGGTGGTCTAGCCACTATCTGCAGAGGTGTTCAAGAAATGTGTAGATGTGGCAATGACAGATAAGAGTTGGTGAGCATGGTGGGTTGATGGTTGGACTAGATGATCTCAGTGGTCTTCTCCAACCTTACTGCTTCTATGATTCTATGATATGGTTATCCCGCAGTTTGATAGTGTACAGCAAGCACAACTGCACTGTTTGCATAAGTTGTCACCAGCTGCAATCACTTAGCAGTGCTCAACTTTTGATAACTGTAAGTCAGGCCTTAAAAATAATGTGGCATTAGTAATCATAAATGCCAATCTTTTTTATCTTTTCCAACGTAACTGGTTTAATTTTAACATTTTATAACTTTTCTCATGATAATGTAATTTTCACATTATGAAAAATTTTAAGTCATAGAACTAGGGCTTTCAGAAAAATGACCCTGGGCTGCGAAGTTGATTATATGACCCAAGGAACTGGTGACAAAGAGTGGGGTGCAGAAGAACAGGCAGCCAGTCCTGCAGGTCTGGCTGCATGGATTGAGAACTGAAGTCCAGAGAGATGAATCACTCATGAGAAACACATGTATTTCATACCTTCTGTGAGTGGTTGGGCCTAATAAGAGGTATTGACATCTCTGAGAAACAGCAAATGTACAGAAAGCAAGTTAAAGAGCATTTGTATGCCTTTGCGTAAAGGTTGCAGCTGATATGCCTGCAGTAGCCTAGGAGCAGCTGACTGAGATATCAACAGAAGAGCATTCTTAGCAAAATCAGCTTTGGCAAATAGTTATATAGCAGCACAGAAGCCTCAGGCGTCGTTGTTTTTGGAACCTTAGACAGCCAGCTTAGTGCTAATTATTGCTCTCTGTGCTGTCGTCACGCTCTGGCTGAAAGAAGTCATCAAAGCAAAAGGTGCTGTGTTTGTCAGTTTGTCACATAAATCTTCAGTGGGATATTCAATATGCCACCTGCTGTCGTGCTAGATACCTGCTCCTCCTTACTGATCTGAACTAGGAAGTTCAGGCTCCAAGGCGACTGGGATGGGGCTGAACTCTTTTCCCTTGTCTTTTTTTTGGATGGAAATTCTTCTTTGCTGTTGTGTGCTTTGTAGTGAGGTGGTGAGAGAAAGGGATGCGGGAGGACAAGTGGCAAATCCAATGCAGCATTCTTTGCGCTGTAGCCACGCTTTCTGTACGGTTCACCAAAATGCAAAAGGCTTATAAAGTGTGCTGCTGTCTAAAGATTATTTATGTGCAAATTCCAAAGGAATGCAATGAGCTCCATTGGGAAAGAGCAAAATTAGGTAAACAGGCAACAGCGCTGGAAATGAAACTGAACTTTGACAAACGAGAAAAAATGCACACTGAACTGAATGATTTAAGTTATAAGTACACACAGATGGTCCCTGAATTAGCTGCTGTTTTGTGTAATAAACATTTAGATATTGCTGCAGAATATCCAGGACTGCTCAGAGAATGAGGAAGGAAAACATTTGGGTACACTGGGGAAGAAAGACAACTGTGTTCAAAATCAATGCTTGAATGTCTGTACATGTAGACATATGGTAATGAACTCCAGAGTGTTTAAATAACCTATATCCATAATCAGACTATTATTTCATATAACCTAAAGTGAAAGTCTTTAGGGAATTAAGTCAATGGGAATGAGGGAACTGCCAGTCTGTAAGCACTGCTGTGCCTACTCATCAGCCAGAGGTGCGCTGAACACTAGGTCTCCTCTTACGGGTACCTCTATCTCCCACATTTAGAGAAATCTGAGTTAAGATAATATCCTGGCATTAGGAGTCTGACCTACAGGTTTCCCTGTGCAGCTGTATGACTGAGTAAGTTTCAGTCCATGACATTTTGGGGATTCTCTTTTGGGCTGATTATAGGCAGCTCCTTGCTGGGTGTATAGAAAGCTGAATTGCCCTGGTAGGAAATGTGTGCTCTATTTGTGCTAGAGAAACAGCTGCCATCCAAAAGCTGTTTGAGTTTCCTTCCAAAAGTCATCCCTATGTGTCTAAGCATCCCAGGGAATTAAGGCAGAAGCAAAGCATCAACCTTTTGAACAACTTCTTGTTTATATATCTTTCGAAGATAATCTGAACACCACAGAGGCCATGTACTACTGATTTAACAAGGGTTATATCCCTGAAGATCTGAAACTGGTAAAAATCCTGAGTAATGAGTTTTAATGAAAGTATTTCTGAGACTAAAATTCTCCTAATGGAAACACTTTTCAAATGATGAGACCTACTGTGAAAGCAGAAAAGCAGAAAACAGTGAATTGTTGCAAATACAGAAGTCATAAATGTAGGTGGGATAGGAACAGAAGATCATAAAATTTCAAGAAGAAATGACAAATACAACTCATTATACTAAAGAGATCAGCTTTAAGAAAAAACCCCTCGAAATCAATAATAGAAATAAAACTGCAGCAGAGAACACATGAAAGTAATTTCTACCATGCAGAACAGGCATGACTAAAGGTATGTGCCCCATCCCAGAAATCATTTTTTTTATTATTTTAAAAATATGCAAGGGTAATCTGTAGCAAAGTGTGACTAATAGCCCTCAAACAGGAATAATTAGACAAAATAACTGTAAGTTGCATCAGTGTTCATTATTTGAAAAATAAATTATAAAAACAGCACACCTAAATTCCCTCTCCAGTGCATTTACTACCTAGTAATTCTCAAATAAACTGAGTTAATGTTCCAATAAAACATTCACAGGCACAGTGAAGCTGAAAGGCATACACAGCACAAAGAATTTTTTAATAGTCAGAAAATGGTGTTGCATGCAATTAAAATGGGAGATAGAATTTAACTGTACATACAGATATGCTACCTGATAGCAGAAATCTGTATCTGTACAGATACACTCCAGGATGGCCGAAAAACCATCAGTAGCACCATTTTGCATAATGACTCCATGCTAATGCATGTGGAAATGTATTCTGTTAGCAAAGTGATATGAGAGTTTTTCAGTAATCTCACATTTTAATAGCATCACCATACAGCCTCTGTGGTCTTGCTTTGATATTTTAATGAGATTATATGTTAGGATAGTTATCTGCTTATCTAGAAATAACTCTGTATACCATTTTCTGCCCATCACAATAGTGCCTTCATTCTTTCACATTTGCAGTAAAACTTTTTCCTGATGTAATCTTAAGGATCAGTGATTATATATTAACTCAAATTGAGCCTACTAAGAATAAACAAGTACAGTTCTGTCTCTCCAGGGCTGTGTGTTAATGGCTGTATGACTGCAAATACATCTCAAAAAATAAAAAATACAAAATTGTGTTATAAAATGGATGGAGAGAAAAATTACTGTCTTTTACTTATGTGCTTCATGCTATATATCAGTTGGAAAGTCTTGCATAAACCAGATAGTTGAAAATAGCAGCATGAATATTTCATTTTAATCATTAATTCACATAAACACTAAAAAAAATAGCAAAAATTCAATTCCATATGGCCTTTTACCTGCAAGGTCAGCAATTCGGGTGCTCAAATGCACTTCTGATTCCAATATTTCTCACTATTCTAATTTCCTACATTTCTTTCCTTTTTTTCTTTGAAAAAAGTCTTGGAGAATGAAACAAGATTTCAGCCTTGTAGTTCACCACGTTCGGGGTGAACCAAAGAGATGGAATTGCTAGGTGGCGGGGCTCTCATCTCTTCTTGCTCCTGCCTGAGATGGGATACATGCTGGCTGCGATTCTGTTGCTAACACAGAAGTGCAGCCATACTGACAAAAGCAGCCCTTGGACTTTGAAAACAGGATTTTTGAGTGAATGAGTTCTGATTGGCTTTGAAAGAAAGCTGAGTTTGTAGAACCCTTTCTTGCTAGTCTTGGTCTTGGGAGGATTCTGCTACTACTGACAGTCAGGATGGCCACCAGGTTGGGGGAATATTCCAGCATACAACTACCTTACTAAATGAATGCACCAATGCATGGCATATGGGATAATTACTAAACAGTGGAGATACAAATCAACTAATCCCCTTCACTTGCCTCCATTAAATCCACTGCAGGTGAGTTCTCTATGAGAGAATTTCAGTTGTCTGTTTTGTCTTCGGATGAATGCAACTATGTCCTGAAAATATAGATAATGAAGAAAAACAACTCATGTTTTTTGGTTGCCCTCACATTTCTGGCACAGCCAGGTGCAAACCTGACAGCTGTTCTTTTTCCCTGTGCTCAGGCCAGGTGGCTGCAGGGATGCTCTGATCTGCTGGCCATGGGCCATACATGTGTCCAGCAGTATGGCGATGCCTAAGAAGCAGCAGTCCTAAGCCAACTAGTACTTTGTCCTCTAAAGTTAGGTTTGCTAGTTTCACAGCCTTGCCTTGAGGCTTTTAGGTTACTTTATTCCATCCAGGGGTAAAGGATGTCAGCAGTGGCCCCATTTGCTGTCTTTGAAACAGCAGTGCCTGCAGGAGAAGAGACATTCCCAAGTACCCCTACTTTCCCAGGCTATGGCCAGAAACAGTCTGGTCTCAGAGATGATTTCTGTTTGTTGAATGATGTGATACAAAGGAGCAAAATGTGGTAAATAAAAAATAAATATAAAAACAAAAATCACCTTCCCAAAGTGAAATTATATAAACTGAGGGGCATGGACATCAAATACACAGTTGGGTCAATGGGAACTTCAGAACTTCAAAGTTTGACAGTCTGTAGAAGTGCTTCCAACTAGAAATCACAGAATAACAGAATCACAGAATTGTAGGGGCTGGAAGGGACCTCTGGAGATCATCGAGTCCGGTTCCCCTGCAAAGAAGGCCTGGCTAGAACATCTCCAGAGAAGGAGACTCCACAGCCTCCCTGGGCACCCTGTACCGGTGCTCCATCACCCTCACTGTGAAGAAGTTCCTTTCCATATTGGTGCAGAACTTCCTATGCTCCAGTTTATGGCCATTCCCCCTTGTCCTGTCCCCACAGATCGCTGAAAAAAGGTTGGCTGTGTCCCTTTGACTCCCACACATTTTTTCCTGCTTTAATTTCAATAAAAGTGACTTGGAATGCAGATTACTTAAAGCTGTCTTTTAAATGTTTATTAGAGAAAAAAGTGGTTTTCTAGATGTCAGAAGAGAAAGGACTACTGAAAAAATGTAGGACAATAAGACATTACATGAAATATGAGCATCACAGTAAAGAGATAAGCATTGAATTTAAGAACTGATGCTAAAATTGAGGGAAAAAAAAACATGATTTTAACATTTATGTTATTTCCAAAATGTAATAAAAAATTTCTTTATGGAAAAAGCCATGAGAAGTAAACCTCAGAATTCTACAGGCAATTCATCAAAATATTGAGAAAAAAAGTCTCAGTGCTATTGTATGTGACATACAACAAAAACAGTGAAGAACAATTCATATACACTCATAAGAAGACTTTTGTCAAAGGCTATAGAAATCTCACAAGGAACAGAGTGAACTTTAATAACGACTATACATTCCCCAAAAAATAGAACAGTAATCAAATAGAGCAATGGCTTTTAAAGGTAATAGCTTTTATGCATTTAGCAGAAGTTGAATATACAGCATTGCTAATATTAGTCAAGCTCAGTCTCTTGCAGGATTATTCCGTATCTGACTGACAGATATCAGAAGTACAGTATTTATCCTGTAAATAATGTTAACCAGATAATCGATTTGAATAGCTGTATTCTGCTGTAAGGATCAAGAAAATGATCCACTTAGAAATGGAATGATTCTGGTATGCTGGTCAACTGGACACAGCTATACACAGCAATGCTCCTTTTACAATACCACCAACATAAGTGAAGTATATTTTTGTTACCAAAGCCTGGTATTTAGAGTCCCTATGAGTAATGTAGGAAATGTCATTCGGATTCTTCATTTTACTTGTTCTTTCTCAATTATTGTAATTTTTTTTTTACAACATATTATTTATTTCAGGGGAGGCAGCTAGTATTACAGATTTTTCATATATATATCTACAGTTGTTTCCTTACAAAGTCTTTGTGTTGTTCACATGATATATCTTCTTATTTGCTTTTATACTAAAAGGAAAAGCAAATCAAGGGAAAGTCATTCACAAATCACAGAGAAGACAAGTAGGGAGATAAGAAGGAAAAATACTAGATCTTGTGCCGTTGATATACAAAATCAAGTACTGATATGGCAGCCCCAACACATGATGAACGTTTTACATCAATCATCATAATCAGCACAAGCCTGCAAAAGGATTATTTATGTGACCGGAATGTTATTATCAAAATAAGTAAAAAATGCCATGTATATCAAAGATTTACGTTTAAGTTCTGTGTTTTTGTGTCCACAGACAGATAGACTTTTATATCTTCTTTAAACAATAATAAAGGCTGTTGCCATAGCAAAGCATCCCTGTAAGACTATACTGTGAAGATGAGGTATGCGAAGGTATGTGAAGGTTTTTTTTGAGAAGGTGAAGAACTCAGTCACAGAATGATGGTGACGTTGGAATCCTTCCACAAAACAGAAATCTGCTGCGGAAGGAGTTCCCAGAGTCTGAATCTGCCTTGTCCTGTGTTGTGAAAGCATAAAGCTTTCATGCAGTCAGCAGAGAGAGAAAGGGATTTTTCTGAGGAGAAGCTAATTAAGAATGTGAAAGCAGAAGGTAAACATGAGAGTGACGTTCATTTCTCATGGTTGTTATGTTAACAAAATTGCAAACTAGAGATAGTAGACTTCAAAAACAGCAGCTTCTTTAAACTCAGTGCATTCTCATCCAAAGAAAGCCTTTATAAAAATGAATATGAACTAATAGGTGGTTTTCTTAAGGAAGTGATAGCATAAACACAACTATGAACAACTTACAGCAAGAGTGGGGTTGGTCTCTTCTCACTGGTGACAGGTGACAGGACAAAGGGAAATGCCTCAAGTTGAGCCAGGTTAAGTTGGATATTAGGAAACACTTCTTTACAGAAAGGGTTCTTAAGCACTGTAATAGGCTCCCCAGGGAGGTGGTTCAGTCACCATCCCTGGATGTGTTTAAAAACCATTTGGATGTGGAGCTCAGTGAAGGGTTGTTAGTTAGAGTAATATGCTTAAGTTGTGGTTGAACTCGATGATCTTTAAGGGTATTTTCCAAACTGAATGACTCTATGATTCTATGAACTATGCCAGTGGATGAAGGCATAAGAGGATGAAAAGCATTTAGGGACTGCTGTAGGTAGAGGAGGAGCTGGCAATGCAGGAAAGAAATCTAGAGATGGAGAAATTAAGCCAAGTCTGTACACATAAATAGAGGAAAGCTTCCGCAAACAACAGCAGAAAGCACACAAAAAATACAAAATGAGGTATGGCTAGAAAAGTGCATTAAGTTGGACAAGAAAATGTTCTATAAATGCCTTAAGAGAGAAAGAAGAACTAGGGAAGAGTCACTTGGCTACTGAGTGGGGAAGAGAAGCACATAGATATATCAAGGAGGCAGAAGTACTTGGTTTTTTTTAACAGAAGTCTTCACTAAAAAAAAAAAAAAAGATAGACATCTGTGGTCAGATAGTTAAACAAAATAGGACAGAAAAAAGTAAAATCATACTTAATGAAAAATAAAATCTTATATTAACCATTTGAAATTGCTGAGTATTTTTACTGTAAGACAATAAATAGGAGACATTAGGCTTAGTTCTTTTTAAAACACACAAAAAAAAAAAACTGAAGTATTACCTTAAGTTAAACTTCAGCACTTGAAAAAATACAGGCTCCCTAAACAAACAAACAAACAAACAAAAAAACAGCCTTATATTTTCTGTAGAATACAGGAAGGCAACTAATATCCAAGCATCACTTTATGAAGAAAATCACATCTGACCATGAATGCATACTGGTCTTCTAGTCATTCTATTTCAGAAAGGATTTAGTACAACAGAATTGTTTAGAAGTTCAAACAATGTCTCTAAAAGAAGACAAGTAATAGACCAGAACAATTAGATTGGAAAAAAACAGATGATTTGTAACTTTGTCTTAAGGACAATAAATTCCTAAATAAATGGAATAAGGATTGATTATTTGCTCATTCTCATGATCCAACAACAGCAGAGCAGCGAAGAAAATAATGTGTAATATGTTTAAAACAATAAAAAGAAAGCCTTTTTCAGAGTACATCACTGAGCTATGAAACGTATTGACATAATACACTGTGGAGACTGAACAAGATCATCTAAATTCATGAAGAGTTTACCTATTTGTGACTATTAAACATGATGAATAATACAGAAGTTTTAAAGAGTCTAAAGGGAAACAATAACTTGCTCTTGAAAAATGTAACTCAAAAGAATAATGGAACGTATTAGTATTGTTCATGCTACTGTTCTTGTACTCCACAGAAGAAAGGCCTGATGGGAGATGCTATTATTTCAGATAACCCCATTTAACATGATATTTTTCAAATAGTTTTTATCTCTTTCAAGTCCAGGAATAAGCACAGCAGACAACACTGGACTCAATGCAGAGTCACAGTGGACTTTGCTATGATTTTTTATTTATAGTTTATTTTCTGTCTCTTGCTCAGTTCTTCATCTATGAAAATTCTTTGCCATTTATTCTAAAGACATCCGATGATTTTTTTGTTGGCTTTTTCTTATTGCCTCCCCTTTGTGCAACACTTTAGTCATGTAATTAATTTGCTAATCATTAGGAACTACTACTATTTTACTTTTTCAGAATTCCTATAGTTTATCAGTTTCTTTCAATGTGTGAATAAGAAGGAACTCATTACTGTGTAGGTCCCTGAACAATAGCATTAAAATGTAGGTTGGTTGCTAGGGGAAGTGTTTGCATGGTAATACAGCAAAAGATTGAAACACTTTTTTTGCAGAGGATAGAACTTCCTGCTGCTGGTGATGTGTTTGGGAACAGGCTGCACTCACTACTGCTGGAAGGAGCACAGAGTTGCTCCTGAGGATCTCTCTGATAGCCTTCCTTCATTAAGTCCTGGGAGGAATAATGTGAATTATTTTACTCTTCCTTTAGCGGGAAAATCTTGCTTTTCTCCTAGCCTTCTAACTACCCTCTTTTTTAGAGCAAAGAGGAAATGCTGTTAAGTGATCACAAAGGTCATGACCATCTTTTCTATAAAAGTTAATAGGTTTTTTTTTCTTTGGAGACAATTGAGCCAGAAGCTGAGGTAGCAGCTTTTGAGCTTACAGCCACATTGAGGTCTGAAAACTGCCTAAAATAAAAGTTGGAATGAATGAGGAGGTCAAGTAGACAGATTAAAATTACATTCATTCCCCTTGTTATTTTCTTTCTGGTCCTACAAAATGTTCTACTGTTCCTTTAGTGCTGCACTGGCTTTCTTGAAATATAGGGAAGATCAGAGTTTGATGGTACCTTTGGCAGCAGGATGGGTACATTCTAGGCCCACCAACTTGGGAGCCTGGGTACCAGTCCTTTGATTAAGAGAGCAGAAGATTCTGTTGTCCAGCAAGCTGTTCTTTGCCTTAGACTAAGGTATTTAAAGATTTATCTATTGACTTCGGAAACAGTTAAAAAAAATAACTCATTAACCATAGAAATTCACTTTTTTTCTGACTAATTTATAAAATATCTTTAATAATATGTGTCATGAACTAATCAGTGTCCAACCCTATTTTTTATTAATAACCAAAAGGGCTATTTTTGTAACAGTGGGTTCATTATTGTGTTACTTGATATGAATTTCTGATGTATTCTTGTCAGAAGGAACAAGCAGTCATGAAGTTATTTTCCTAAGTTTTGGACAAATTTGAGTTGAAATTGTAATGCTTTACAAAGTACCATTCTTCTAATAATCAGAGTAGGCCACCACTGTTGTTTCAATTCTGACAAAAGAATTGAGTGAGCAAGTTGCATGGAACAATACGCTCTTCAATCTCATTTCCAGGTTAAAATTCAAACTGTATGATCTGAAAATATCAGAAAAAAACTAGGATATTTTTATAATTTCTTAATTTTTGCTTTTGAACATACAGAAGTTAAATGTTTGAAGTTTTGCAAGATTTTGCAGGGGAGACTTGTTACAAGCATTGTCATTTAGTTGAATTTTTCAGTTGAGTGAATGCCTCCAGTGTCTTGGGGATGCACACTGTCACAATACAGAAGATACATGTGATACAGTTCATCACATAAACAGGAGCTAATAAATTTTCAGTCTTTGAGGGATTCATCTCCTTTCCTGCATGTACCTGAAACATCAGTGTTCACGAACATGAAGTCACCCAGATTTCTTACATGGAAAAAAAGACCATCTAATTATTTGGGTGTCCAGACCCAAGAATCAGCTGTGACATCTCACTC
Organism: Centrocercus urophasianus; assembly: GCF_019232065.1. Lineage (NCBI taxonomy): Eukaryota > Metazoa > Chordata > Aves > Galliformes > Phasianidae > Centrocercus > Centrocercus urophasianus. Next base: position 9,987,288 of record NW_024884697.1, on the reverse strand, counting down.
TAACCTGTCCTCAAGAATAGGCAGCAATGGAGCTTTCACATCCTCCTTAATGGATGAGTTCTTCACAGAATCACAGAATTGTAGGGGTTGGAAGGAACCTCTAGAGATCATCGAGTCCAACCCCCCTGCCTACAGCAGGTCGCACAGGCAGGCATCCAGGCAGGTCTTGAACATCTCCAGAGAAGGAGACTCCACCACCTCCCTGGGCAGCCTGTTCCAGTGCTCCGTCACCTCACTGTAAAGAAGTTCTTGCGCATATTTGTGCGTAACTTCCTATGCTGCAGCTTATGTCCGTTTCCCCTTGTCCTGTCTCCACGTACCTCTGAAAAGAGACTGGCCTCACCACAATGGCCCCCACACCTCAGATATTTATAAACCTGGATTAGATCTCCTTCACTTGCCTTAGCATTAAATCTTGTCATTACAGCTAACTTTGATATTTCACACTTCAGTTTGAGTACATAATTTCTTGTTAATTATAGTTTTTCTGGGGCTAAAGTCTAATTACCCAAAACCCAAACATATAGGCATGGGTAGGATTGGGAACACCATTGTAGAGCCAGTGCAGTGTGTGCCAACTGTACCCAAAGGTCCATGCTGCAATATAAATATCTCTAACCTGCTTCCAGTATATATGTATGCACACAAAAATGCTGTAACATTAGTTCTGTGAGGTTTTGCATAGAATACAAGAAAAGAAAATAAACAAACAACAACAACATAAAACAAATCAAGATTTTTCTTCGTGAGTAATTCAAAGGCAGATTGCACTAGTTCAAATAAATGCTTGATATAATTACTCCCAATAGGAAGCCTATGCCCACTCCTTACAAATGTGGCTTATCTTGAGGGAAAGGACTGGGTAGAAATGACCAAATAGGTTTCTAAAAATGTGGATTTGTGATATAGAGCTCAGCACAGTAATGAGGAACTTAGTGATATTTTGCTGTGCAGCACTGCTGGGCTCTTACTAATTCAGGATAAATATCCCTCTCCCACGTCTCTTGTACTCTTCAACTTTTATTTCATAACTTGTGTATGGTGTTTAGTTTTTGCACTTTTCAGATTAGAACTTTTTTTTTTTAATGGCTATAATGGGTCCCAATCACATAAGCGGCCTTATATAAAATACAATATTTGGTAGATGTTGATCAGAAATTCTTGCACATGTATCACTCAATCTAAAAGATTTGATGTTATGTTCACCAGCTGTCGTAGTTACTATTATAGTTTATTGTAAATAAAAAATTGCAAATAAAAAAATATTTATTAACAAGCATAAGTATATAAATGACTGTCGGTTAAGACATAACTAACCACTCTCTTACTGGGTCAGTAAGCTCATACTCAAGGTCTTTGACATTAGTGTCAGTTTTCTGCTTAACTTTGCTAGATCTCTGAAGAGATGTAAAAAATAAAAATAAATTTAAAAAATGCTTCTACAACAGCTTCAAACTAGAGCCACTGATGTTGGAAAGCTGCCTACTTCTGCAAGAGCAGCAAAGGTAATTAAATAACTTTGAAATCCTGTCTGGAAATATAAATTTTTTCTTTTTTTTTTATCTGAAGCACAACTATTATAAACAGTTTTTGACATTGTCTCTTTGTGGCTTTTTTAAAAAAATATGTTATACCAATTGGTGAAATCCAGAAAATGAAGGACAAAATGATAATTCTCAGAAGTTAGCAGAATTCCATGACTAACTCAAGATGTCCATACAGAAAGACAGGAGGTAAAACAGAAAGTTACCCTAAATATCGGTATCACTCTTTCAAGCTCTACAGGTTTTCCAATCTGTTAAATAAATGTGAATTAGAGACAATATGCTGCTGCCAGGACTCATGCTCTCTCTATCCTTGCAGGGGGTGAAAAAGAGCAAAGCCTTCCAAATTCCTGCCTGGTGTCCTCTGTACGCTTGAGGCAAAGAAACAGTCATGCTTCCAGCTCTGGTGCACCTGTTTAACTCCATTTTTCTGTTTGTTGCTGAATGCCCTGCTGAAGATCTAAGAGCAGGATAAGAGAAGTTTCAAACTCTAGGCAATACACCTTTAGCCATGTCTAAGGTATTGATAAATATGAATTGTTGCTTCCCATTAGAATCCCTGCATGAGCTTACACCAGAATTAACAAGCATAATACAAAATACCTTCTAGCTGCAGAGAGTATAAATGTATGTTAGAAGCATGTCGGCAGTGAAGCCAGCAAGCTTATGGATGTGTTCTTGTAGTGATATTAATAGGAGCTCAGAGGACAAAGCAGAGCTGTAAAGCCTCTTGTGGTTGTGTGAGCATACTAGTGGGCCACACAATCAGTGCAACTGGGGCAGTTCTGCAGCTGGTATCCACTAATAAGACATCTCCTGACTTAAGTAGAAGTAGTTTATCTCACTTAAGATTTTTGCTGAGAAATGGTTTGTTGCATCAATCTTTACTCCATCATAACAAATAAATTTCTGTTTCTGCTGTCTGAATTTCCTTATTGCATGTGCAGCAGCATGATGATCACACTGCACACCTTAGCTTAGCCTGAGGTATGACTGGTGGCACATTTCAGAGCTGCTGTAAGTCTGTAAGCTAGGAGACAGCTGATTGTAACCCACTGTGAAGCATCATAATGCGTCCGCTCCGAAAGAGAGTTTAGATTGGCACTCTGCCATCATCTGGATTTGGGAATACGGTCAGGGCTCTTGAGACAGGATATCATATTTTCTTCAGGGATTCCACGTTATTCTTCTACACCTCTTCCCCTTGCCTGGTGGGAATGATGTTAAGTCAGTAATAAAAGAAAAATAAGGTATTACTGAACACATGCTAATTCCTGGTAATATTGTGCCATTTATTTTAAAAACCAGGGGATTCGCTTATAGCTGACTTAAATTAGTACAACCACAGAACTGAGTCAGCCCTCATTAAAATGAATGGAAGTCTTTCTGTCAATTTGTTGGAGGCTGGGGCAGTCTGTTGGATGGTCCTTTTGAAAGACGCAGAAGGAAAAAGGTCCAAAGCCTTTTTAATATATGTTTTTAACCAATTTACCTGTTACTTTAATGCAGTCATAGAATCATAGAATTGCTCAGGTTGGAAAAGACCTTAAGGATTATCAAGTCCAACCACAACCTAAGCACATTACCCTAACTCTAACAACCCTCCGCAAAATCATGTCCCTGAGTACTACAACCAAATGGTTTTCAAACACATTCAAGAATGGTGACTGAACCACCTCCCTGGGGAGCCTATTCCAGTGCTTAAGAACCCTTTCTGTAAAGAAGTGTTTCCTAATATCCAACTTAACCTGGCTCAACTTGAGGCATTTCCCCTCGTCCTGTCATCTGTCACCAGTGAGAAGAGACCAGCCCTGCTCTTGCTGCAATCGCCCTTCAGGTATTGAAACAGAGCAATAAGGTCTTCCCTGAGCTTTCTCTTTCCCAGACTAAGCAGCCCCAGTTTCTTCACTCTCTCCTTGTAGGGCATATTCTGCAAGCCCTTCACAAGCCTTGTTGCCTTTCTTTGGACCTGCTCCAGCACCTCAGTGTCCTTTCTGTACTGAGGTGCCCAAAACTGAACACAGTACTCGAGGTGAGGCCTCATCAATGCCAAATACAGGGGCAAGATGACTTCCCTAATCCTGCTCACCACTCCATTCCTGATACAAGCCAGGATGCCATTGGCCTTCTTGGCCACGTGGGCACACTGCTGGCTCATATTCAGCTGCCTGTCCATCAGTACACCAAGGTCCCTTTGCATCAGGCAGCTTTCCAGCCACTCTTCTCCAAGCCTGTAGGGTTGCCTGGGATTGTTGTGACCAAAATGGAGGACCTGACATTTGGCCCTATTGAAACTCATCGTTTTTTGTGAAAGCGTGAGAACTATGAATTTAAAGATTGTGAGGTATTAGATGAATTCAGCTGAAAATTACTATGGTAAACCTTGTTAGTCAGAAATCAAACCTGGTAAGATTTCATTTCTCCATTCTAGCATACATTCCTTATTCACTCCTTATAAATCTGCTCCTCATCTCCATTACGTTAGTAGTTGGGAAAAACTGACAGGAATAGCTAATAATTTACTTCCAAGATATAAAGTTTAAAATTAAGGCTATGGAGGTTAAGATTTGTGAAGGAATATTTCATCCAATGACAAAGACCCTGTACTTAGCTGTGATCTATTCCATCTGTCCTGAACACACAGGTTTTTGGATTAGGGCCAGAAAAGTTAAGAGTCCACAAGGCAGTCTTTCCATCTTTGTGTCACTTGGATCTCTCATCCAAGCTTCTGCTGTTCTGAATCATCCTAAATGACTGGATTTTACCTCTGCTTTTAACTTGTTCACAGGTTATTCGTTTTTGGGATTGAATTTAGGAGTGTCACAAAATGTAATGTAAAAGACTTTTAGCTCAAGAGATTTACAGTTGAGAAGCTTCAAATAAAATAGATGTTCCTAGGGTGTTATTCACCCCTCCCTAAAACAGTTGTCCAAAATATGTGTTCAAGGCATCTGTTTCTCTCCATTGTCTACTTAGGGAGGTGGGACTGACCAGCTCAGATTTAAGTATTGCATGTTTTTCTTACTGTCCAAAGAATATAAGGAAATAATTCTATGAGCCAATAAAACCAAAGAATTTGGAAGGAGATAATATTTGCATGTGTTCTTGGAACTATATTACGTACTGTCACATCTCTGTTCAAAGGAATAAATTGCTCTTCCTTCTTGCATTCTTACACTGTTGCGCTATGTCTTTTTGCACTGAAATTTGGCAGCATTTCTGACAAAATCTTGTGTATGCACACATACATGTGTTCACACTCATGCAGTGTGTGTGAGAAACTGCTGGCACCAGCATCAGCTGCCTCTTGTGCTGCAGCTGCTGAGTCAGCAGCTCAGAGATGTGGTTCTCCTTCCATCTCTGCCTTCTCAATCACAGCAGTTTTAATAGCCCACATCTTTATGTGACACAGCCTTCTTCTGCAGGAAGATGTGATTTCTTGGTGATCAGAGATCTGTTAAAGAACTTTTGTTTAGTTTCCTAAACTCTTCGTTGCCTCTGCCAAATACAAACAAATAAATAATTCACACACCAAACCCTAATAAAGAATTTTTAAATATATAATCAGTAAGAAACATTGATCCTTGGAATGAGGAATTCTGAAAATGGAATGTGTGTTTTTGTGTGTGTGTTTTTTTTTGTTGTTTAATGTACTGCACATGTGTGATACAATGTGATCTAATCTGGCTTTTGGATAGTAAAGGTTAAGCAAGCACATGTCCAGACTCATCATTAAAGAAAAGTTTTAATCAAGTATTACATTAATTTATGTTAGTCTCAATGAATCTTTGTCCCTTACATTCTGCTTTATTGAGCCAGTCATTTTATGCTGTTATAAAGGTATAAGGCCCAATAAATCCAAATTAGTTATTATATGCATTTAATTTCTACCCTTTTTTCAATTATTAATTTTCTTTGTTTCACATAGCAACATATGCAGGAACTGCAGATGGGAATTTCCAGCCGTTTACCCAAATTCCTTTTGACTTCTGCCACTTTCTTAATTTCCTTTGAAAAAGAAGAAAAGAAATAAATAGGCTTCCCATGAAAGAACTGTATTTGATTGCTGCCAGACTACAATATGAGATATTTTTTGTGAACAAATATCTCCTTTATGATAATTTTAAAATCTTCATTGCAGTCACATGCAACATAGTCACATCCTTCAGCAGATTTGAAATCCCTTGGCTGTGATTTAGAAGACTTTCCCTTCTAATTCCATCTCTGTCACTAACCTTGACAAAGCCATTTGACTGCTTTGTACCTGTATTTATCTGCCCATTCACTGTCTTGTCTGCAGAGATTGTAAGCTCTTCCAGATAAAGATGTTTTTTTACTATCTCTTTTAATAAGTTGCCAGTCAGGGCCTGCATATGCTCATTTCTGATAAACAATATGCCCTCTGTGATGTCTCCATCCCTATTTCTTCTTGCTCTAGCTTGACATAAGCTCTAGCCAAGTAAATTAAAAGAGATGTCCACAGTTTCTGTGGGTACTGTTTATGTTTCTGCTGCTGGTGTGGGTCAGCACAGAATTCTTTGCCAAGGCTCATACCCCTCTCCTTCCTTGGCGAGGGCTGCCTTCTTCCTGAGACACAGAAACCCTGTGGTTTCTCAGGAACTTCCGGATATTATCAATCTGGATGTGTTGATGCTATGAAAATATACTTAGATATGCATACGGATAAGCAAGGAGCCAGTTCAGATTTTATCAGCTATCACAAATCTTTTCATTCAGTTTAGTGGCTTTTAGGGAAGGCATAATGAGTGAAAAATCAGAATGTGGTAAGTTTCTTACATAAATTAATCATCCAACATATGTGGAAACCGTGGGAGGGTATTAAATAATGAAGCTTGATTTTACTTCTTTGCCACAGCTTTTCATTTCCAGTATTAATTTCAAGAAAATTGTTAGTTTCACACTGCAATCATCCACATTGATTTGAAACTTAATGGCCTATTTCTCCATAGCAAAAACTCCATGGCGATTGTTTTAAGCATTCATTTACTGAGAACATCAGAGAATAAGAAATAAAAATTCAGAGGAATAAATAGATGAATGTTTTGCATTTTTGTCGGGGAATGAGAGAGAATTAGAACATGGTGTAGAAGTCTTCTTTTCAGAGCATCAGTGAGACAGATGTTTTCTTTATTTTCATGTGCTTTTTTTCATGTTTACTGATTATAATTTCCAAAGGTGACAAAATTAAAAGGAGAAAGAAGATGACTGTGGGAGAATTTTAAAACATAAATAGAAGCATAGGTTTTGGTTGCTTGGGAATCCTTAATTCTTTATTTTATCTTTTAGTCCTATGGCTTCTGGATCGAAATGCTAAAACTGCTTGACTGACCAAATTTCCTCCTTCATGGGATTTTGATTTCTAAATAATATCTATGCTGTTATAAATTCATCCATACATTCTCCCCTGTTTTAATTCTCTTTATTACTTTTTATCTTGCAAGAAAATGAAAATCATTTGACTTGTGTGTTTTGTTTAACATTACTGTTGTTGCTTTCTGCATAACTAACAAATAGAATAGAGGGACCAAAAAGAAAAAGGAAAAATTCAATTCAGTCTATTGTGAATAGAGGTAATATGAAGACTTGTGCACTTCATTTTTCTGTTCTTACAAATTCCAATTCTGTTCATAGGCTATAGACACAGATGGCTTGTTCAAGTATCTCTCCTTTCTGTTGCCAGAGTTTCTGACATTTGTAGAAATGTCATAGAAATTTGTATTTTGAAGTTTGAATTTACATTTGTAGTTTGAAGTTTTAGAGAATACCTCTCTGAAAACAAAGATTATGTAACCGAAGTGATGAAACTGGCAGCAGTGTCTCAATTCCTCTGGGAACTGACCTTTTCCATTCTAAAACACAAGAGTATAGCTGCCTCACTAACTTAAGAAATGGTGTACCAAATTTAAACATTTCCTCCCTGTTTAATAAATCCGTTGGCTACTACTGCACAAATGTAGGACTTCATGAATGATGTTTGAGTTTAACCTGCAAGAATTGCTTTCATTCCTATCATTTTTCTGATGACAATAACCTGAGTATGCAGTTGACATGGTGAAGGGAATGAACACTATTGAAAAGGACCTGGACAAACATACAGCTTGTAGCAGCCTTCCAGTACTTAAAGAGGTCCTAAAGGAAATACAGGGACCATAGTTGTAGGATAGGTTGGAAGTAGATGCTCCTTAAGATCCTTTCCAACCCAAGCCTTTCTATGATGCTAGGAACTTACATGTGTAAAACAAGAGAGTTTTTTGTTTGTTTATTGTTTTGACAGGGAAGGCATCTTTAAATATATTTGTATTACCCAAACAAGTACTAGTTTTAGTGGCACATTCAGAAGGTGAGAGGTGTTATAAAATTAAACAGCCATAGTAGCACAGGAGTTTTTTATAATTAGGATCATGAATTACATTTCTTCTTAAAAGATGCTATCCAGTACTACTTATGAGGTATTTAATAATATCTGCCCACGTTACAATTTTGCCCCCCAGAAATGTTAGTTTTGAGTAGAATGGAGTGTGAGGGAAGAGTCTGAATAAAAAACTTTGCCTTCATTTTCTCTGATCTCTCTTGATGAAACCAATGTCTTTGAAGATGCTTCATAGAACAAATATAATGCAATAGCCCAGAGAAAGTGTCTGACATGCACTTACTTTGCAGCAGCAGGAAGGAGGATTCCCACTTGGAGCACTGAGCCTATTTCAGTGTCATGAGTTTTAGATTCCTACCATCCCCTTCCCTGAAGTGGAGATGAGGGTTTGAACTACAAAAGTGATGTAAGTTAATTCTCTCTATTTCCTGTGACTATGAAAGAGTTCCTGTGTGAAATCATACAATTCATTCCTTTGTAAGCTCTGTAAGAATTATAATATTGCTCTGCAAAGATTTTTGGAAAATCAGGATCAGCTTAGTACTACCAACGTGTCCTGGCAATTCCATTAAAAGAAATGTTGAATTAAAAAAAAAAAAAAAAAAAAAAATCTCCACTGAACTACGTTCTGCTCATGTAACAAATAGTGTGATTATCAATTTTCTTATTAATAGATTAGTTAACAGAGATAGACCTCCTGAGATTCACATTAAGATATAGCAACCCAAGTAATAGATGCAACATACAATCAGCCACACACACACAGTACATGGGAAAATGGCTTAAATTTGAAACTAGACTGGAAAAATGATGCAATTTTCTATTAAACTGTAGCAAAGCATAAATCCTCTTCCAGATGAAAAAGAAAAAATGAACATCTTAAATTATTGATATCTTAATAACCTTCAGGGAGCAACAAATAGTTTTTTATTATTTACATATATTATACATCACTCTATAACAAATGTAAAATTCACTTTAGGGCTGACCTCTTAGCTAAAAGGGTATGTAACTGTTAACTACATTGGCTGCTCTTAGTATGTACAATTTATTGAAATAATTGCAGCTTTGAAGTCTTCAGTGGGGTTGATCAGCTTTCAAGTGCTTTATAAGCGTAATGGAGCACATTTTTTCTCCTATAACTACTCAATTTGCTCTGCTTGGACACATATTTATTACTGTTGATAAATTATAATATTACCAATGCTAAATATGAAGTGGAATTCAATATTCTATTGCCTTCAATAACTGTGGAGATTAATTTATCATTGCAATTGTTTTTTTTTTAATGAAATGCTTAGATGAAATATAGAGTTGTTATTTATAAAAATTATAGAAAAACTGAAAATACACACTACAAATAGAGTTTAAAAGTGTTTCCAATTGAGTTATTCTGACGAAAAAGTTAATTGTTATTACCATCAATCTCATATCTGAAGATGCATTATGATTCAAAGGAGATGGAGATGGTCAGAGTTTCTTGATTTCTTTTATTAATTAAAGATTTGAAGATTTCAGAGTATTTTATTCTGCACTTTTAGCTTGCTAATAGTTAGAACAAAAGTAAATGTTGAAATAGGAACATTTCTATGGGATAAAAATTCTCATTCATGATCAGTCATAACCTCCATCATTAAATGCCAAATTTATTTCCCAGTGCTTCTGTATGACTGTTACGGAATGCCTACTGTTCAGAAGTAATCTAGATCATGTTTCACTATTCTAGGCCTCTTGGTAGTTGGCAAGTGTAATTTTTGAGGATTTTATCTCTCTCCCTCAAAAATAGCGTTCAAATGTGTCCTGGAGGAGAGATGTAACAGAAAAGTGAGGATTTTCCCAAGTATATTTCCATAAAATACTTTCGTAATTTCTTATGTTATCAATCATGTTGTTCTGTGAAATTTTAATAATGAGGTCTCATTTCCAGCATTTTCAAACGTTGCTACATGAATTTCTTTAAATGCAAGAGTTCTTATTGTGTTTCCTTGTGTGTGTTAATACAATGTAGCTTCTCAGACTTTTTAGATAGCAGCAAGCTCGTATTGTAGTTTACATATTTTATCTAATTTTGATCAAGCTTATCTCTTCTATCTTCATAAAGCTTTTAAGTACTCAATGTCTTTGAGTTTACTTTTTATTTTTTATCACTAGCTGAAGTTGACAAGAGTTGCCAAAAGACTTTAGGTGGCCCAGAGATCATAGAAACATAGAATCATAGAATTGCTCAGGTTGAAAAAGACCTTAAATCATCAAGTCCAACTGCAACCTAACCATACTACCCTAATTCTAACAACCCTCTGTTATTCAGAGCATTTTGGCTCATTTCTAAAGGAAATGAGGCTAATGAACAACCACACCACTTTCCTTCGCAGAATGTTGATCCTGCATTCCTTTCCTTTTCTTTTGCATTTTTTAATCCTAAGTATTCCATAGCCACTAAACCAAAGGTAGCACCTGCTCAGGCTGACCTGGGAATAGGGCAGAAGTGGGACCTTCATCAGCAGATCACAGCCTTATATCCTATCCTCTTTCTTCTGCCAATCTTGTGGTCATAACGGGTTAATTTAGTGTGATTTCAAGTCAACTGTTTTGTTTGTTGAGCTGAGAATTTGAATTTATTTTGTCATTCCTGTGTATGGGGGAAAGTCAGTTCTGCATTGATCATTATTGTCTCAGAGAATCTCAGCTGACTGCATCAAAACAAAACTAGTGTTGGTTTTGTTTTCTTTTAATAAGGGAATATCAAGTAGAATTATCAAGCTTTCCATGGCAGTATGTGAGATTCAAAGTACACCATGGAAAACTCTAGCTTTGGAAAATCTTACCTTTCTTTCATATTAATTACATTATAAACAGCTTTAAAAAAAACACCTTGTAATTTATCACGTATTCCATTATGTTTACCTTTCTCACTAAACAGCTCATTTCCACTGCTCATCCAAATGCATGATACTTCAATTTAATATATTCTGTCACTTTGCTATCAAAATAGAAATTACCAATTAGTTCTTTTGAATCTGGAGTGCCCGAATCTGCAGTTCTTTCATCCACAACACCGAAAGCATGGAAAGTCAGCTATCATCGAGATATCCCTATAAATTTGTATCTAAGTGAAAAGTACTTTATGGCAATCTCTGATAGATAAGGAATTGACTATTTGGCTTGGGAGAAGTAAGGAATCCTTTGTTGTGAATGCCAACAATTTTCCCCCTCTTTTCATATTTGACAACCCTATTTCATGTATTTTCTTATTAAGGAGTACATCAATGCTGCATATAAATACTTAATATGCCATTTTAATAATTCAATACAGAAAATTCAATATAAACATTTAGAATTAATGCAGCTATTTTTCAGTGCAACACACACTTGTTTATTGCAGAATACTAGAAAAGTTTAATAGGCTAGTGTTTATGCAAAGAAAGACTTTTGATGTTTTATTATCTGTAAAAGCAGAAAAAAAAAGTAAGAAAAATGAAAGACGGCATTATTTTTACAGCCAACTAATCCTTATGTTATTATGATTCATCACAGGAATGTCAGAAGCACTTCATTAACTGTAATTAGCAAATGGAAGAAGCACTTAAATCAAAAGAGTATAGAAAAAAAGTGTTAGCAAGATGTAGTTCTGGAGGGTGTGTTGACACTGGATTTCCAGCTGGAAGTTTGGACAGATGAAGCTGAAGAAATGAGAATGGAAACTTCCCCCTGGTGAGTTACCAGAATACTTAGCATCGTTAGTGTAGATTTTATATTGCAACTATTATATTAATGATGCCCAGAAGAGTCTATATTTAGTTTATACTAACCTGGGATCTTGGCCATTGGTAAGCAGCCAGGAAAGCTGACATGCTCCCCTTTGACTTATTTCACCATAAATAATGGATTATATGAGTCAAAAGCTCATCAACAGCTGTGTTGTTGGAAGGGAATATTAAATTGGAAGCTACTGGGCAGGGAGCTACAAACAATGGTTAAGCTTTTAGCACCTGAGACGCAGGCTGCTAGAACGAGATCTTAGAAGAGTGCAAGATTCTCTACCTAGACCAGTTTCTCCTCCTTTTCACATCATGAGTACTGAATGAATAAAAATTGCATCACTTGTGATCTTCAGAGTTTCTCAACACCATGTACTGAAAAGAGAATTTAGACCTCAAAGTAAGTTGCAGTCAGGTATGTGACAATGAGAACGGCAACCTAAAGGTCAGCTGAACTTCTGTGTTGATGTCAGCCTTCATCAACATAGTTAAAATAAAAAAATTCTATCTGTTTAAAGCATCTTATATGCAATCAGAAAGCATAAGGAATATGGTCATTTTCAGTAATATTAATAAAAACTCTCTTCACCGTTACAAAAATTTTGATTAATGAAACCTGAATGTTAATAGGTTGAGTGATATTCCAAAAGTATAACGGCCGCAGAAATTGAATGACCCTGAATTGTCCAGTTAATGCTTTCATCCGCCCAGACAGGCCCTAACGCTGCAATATAGCAATTCGGTAATCCACTGAATAGCATTTTTCCCTTTCAGTTAGCGCTGATAATAAAGCATTAGTTAACATAAGTTGTTAATAGAAGTATCACTTTAGATTTGTCACAAAATTTAAATCTTGATTCTATGACTGCTAGGGATAAAACTCTTTCACAGGCACCAAACCTATAGTAGAGCTCAGCTTCTCGATTTGTCATTCAGCTTAGGTCCATCCACTAATCTCCCTTTTTAGCCCTCAGTTATTCTAACAAGCCATTTGAGGTCTTTTAAATTTCTTGGATGCTTTCCTTTTTTTCAGATAATTTTCAGTTACCTTCACCGGAGTTATTTCCTACATACTGTCTGAATCCTACTCAGTGTTGACAAAGACCACAAACTTCCATTTTAACAGAGATAATAAGAAAAATCCTGAGAGATTTTAAAGGAGATCTAAGACAAGAAGGGAGTCCTAAATATGGCTTTAGCTATCTTATTGCCAGAGGAATTTGGTTAATGTGCTACAATATAACAACAACCAACCAACAAAAGCCAAACAAATAAACAAACAAACAAAAAAGCATATTTGGGTACATCATCTGTAAATCTGTCTCAGATAACAACAGCCAAAAGAAAACACAGAAAAAAACTGTTGGTACTTGAGGAATGGGAAGGGTCTGAATATGAGCCAAAATCATATAATGCATGTAAGACCAAGCTTAATGAATCAAGGTATTTTTTATGAGTAGTTTGTTCAAAGGAGTTCAGGCACATTGTACATAGCCAAAAGGATCTGGGACATCTGAAAGATCAGCTTATAATCAGAACTCTGGCAGCAGTAGCATAGACATGTTTATGTCATCATCTGTAAGATCTTCACTCTCGAGAAGATCAGACCCCAAAAAATCTCAAATTCTTACTGAAAATTTCTGGAAGTATATGGATAGAAAAAAAATCTCATTACTGGAGAAATTCGATGTGACATTATTGAAGCAATTAAAAGAAAGAAGTCAGCATGTTTTGTACATTTAATCAGACATGAAAGAGGCTGAAGAAGTAAATTACGTGAGCATGTGTGAGGAAAAAAATCAACATTTCTTAGTAGATGCAAAGGGAAGGGCAAAGAAGGATGAATGGAACTGGAGATTTGGGATTAAGTTTAGAAGGCTGCTAATAAGCAGCTGTGGAAATGAACCCACTTGAGTCAAAAATGGATAATCTGCATATCAATTGCTACACATGTTTAAAAGCAATGGAATTTCCTATCACTTCTTTTTTAACCTGATTTTTTTTCCTATCTGTTTGAAAAATGCCAATAAATACACACTGAATAGATAAAAAGCGGACTACATAAGATATCCCCTTGCTTTATGTTTTTTATAATGACAAAGCTCTCTAGTATTCTGCTTTCAGCTTTTGCAAACATTTTTATTGCAACAGAGCTTACATGAAAATTCAACTAGATGTTATGGGAACTTCATCTACAGTTTCACCCCAACACATAAAATATCTTTGCAAAGTCAATGAAGGAAAAAGTGATTTCTCCACAGAAACCTTTTGAAAATCCTTCTGAATGGATCATGTTATGCATTTCTATGATATATTAAACCACTTCATTAAATGACCAGTTTTTAATCTTTTGTCCTTCAATCTTCTTCTCAGGAACAGAGCTATGTGAATTTGGACTAGAGTTATTTGATAGTCATGACCTTACCATGTGTTCAGAGTAAATCATGGGAAAGCTGCTTGGAATGTAAATGTTGTCCAGCTGGCCAAGAATTTCACTCAGACCTCATTTACAGTTTAATTCTTTGTTAAGCTTTGCTTTCATGTTATTTCTTTCACTGCATTTTCTGCTAACTGACATGCTCACCATGTTGTTTCTTTCCTCAACAGGAAACCCGAATTCTCACATATTAATGCTGTTACTGCTGCTGTTATTAACAACATTGTAATTTTTGTTTAATGTTCCAAGTAATTATATGTTTTACATAATTTATATAATTTATATGATTACATTCACATGTAATCAAGGTGTGCAGGACACTGTGCAAATATTTGTGCACCATAAAATTTTCACTTCAGACATTCTTTAGACAAAGAAAAACCCAAATCATTGTAATAACAATATATTTATCATCTCCTTCAGGATCTTTATAGACTGATTTCTTGGCCACTTGTGCCATACAGAAGGGGTCAGCAAAAACTCATTTTTTTTTCCTGTACACTGAATTGTAGAGGTTTATTTATCTTTTTCCAACTTAGGAAAAATTCTGCAGCAAGAGGGAACTGAGATTGCCCAGTCTGGAGAAGACAAAGCCTGGGGGAGACCTTATTGCTCTTTACAACTGCCTGAAAGGAGATTGTAGTGAGGTGATGGTCAGCCTTTTTTCCCAGGTAACAGTGATAGGACGAGAGGTAATGGCCTTAAGTTGTGCCAGGGGAGGTTCTGGTTGGATATTAGGAACAATTATTTCTCAGAAAGAGTGGTGAGGTATTGGAACAGGCTGCACAACATTTTCCTCGTGACTTCACTGTCTTGATGAGCATAGAAGGAGTGGTTTAAATAGGGATACTGCAAGACGATCAGAATTTGTTCAAGGCTTCATTGTTCATTGTTTAAGGCTTAAAAAATAACTTTGTCTGGAAAAAACTGAACTCTAAATCTGCCAAGATGAGAAAAATTTCAAATGGCAAAAGTTGGTCTCTTTGAGTGCATCCCTAGTTACAGAAAAACCTACAGGAAGACCCAAAGAGCCGAACTCGTTCTCATTCAGTTTATTAGCTTAATCCCTAGTTGTTTGACACAAGCATATTTTTTCTAATACTTAAATTCTTTCTGATGTTTCTAACTCCTTGAGATTTTTGTAGAACTGGACCTTTTTGACTATTCTTTGTTAAATATGAAATGCAATTGTCATTGTCAATTCTTTTCTGTGAAATCACACAAAACAGCTGAAACATTTTAGGAGAACTTCTGCAACATTCTGCGTGGCTGTGAATTTCTCTTCCTTCTGCCCATGTGCCTCTACTACCTAAGCCAAAGCAGATATAGAGCTTCGTATTGCTGAGCTTCTATTCTTTAGTTTGAGAAAGGTATAAGATATGAGGGAGTTTGAGTTCTTATTTGATTGAATTTAAGTATCACTTTTGTGAGGAACTAATATCTGAAATCTGTATGTGGCATTTTCATAAAATAAACACCTCCCAACGTTTTGGAGAAGATTCAAGGAGATAAGACTCATAAAGAGCATGAATAAGCTCTAGGGATTCTGTGGACATTGAATTTTCGGAGCTAACATTTAAGATAAGTAGAATCATAGAATCATAGATTCACAAGGTTGGAAAAGACCTGTAAGATCATCTTGTCCAACTGTCCTCTCATTACCATTGCTACCACAAACTAAACCATATCTCATAGCTCTTCATCCAGACACCTCTTGACCACTGCCAGGGATGGCGACTCCACCACCTCCCTGGGCAGCCATTCCAGTACCTGACCACTCTCTGAGAGAAAAAGTTCTTCCTTATGTCTAATCTAAACCTCCTCTGGTACAACTAGTGGCCATTTCCTTGGGTCCTGCTCGTTGCCTGGGAGAAGAGGCCAAATCCCTCTTTACCACAACCTCCCTTCAAGGAAGTTATAGAGTGCAGTGAGGTCTCCCCTGAGCCTCCTCTTCTCCAGACTGAACAATCCCAGCTCCCTCAGCCGCTCCTCATAAGGTTTGTGCTTCAGACCCCTCACCAGTTTCGTTGCCCTTCTCTGGACACTCTCCATGGCCTCAACATCTTTCCCGTAGTGAGGAGCCCAAAACTGAGCACAGCACTCGAGGTGCGGCCTCACCAGTGCTGAGTAGAGGGGGATGATCACCTCCCTGCTCCTGCTGGCCACACCATTTCTAATGCAGGCCAGGAAGCTGTTGGCCCTCTTGTCCACCTGGGCACACTGTCGGCTCATGTTCAGCCGAGCATCAACCAACACCCCCAGTTCCTTCTCTTCTTGACACTCATCCAGCCACTCATCCCCAGGCCTGTAGGGCTGCATGGGGTTGTTGTGCCCAAAGTGCAAGACCCGACATTTGGCCTTGTTGAACCTCATCCCATTCATCTCAGCCCAGCCATCCAGCTTATCTAGATCCCTCTGAAGGGCCTCCCTACCCTCAGGCAGATCGACACCACCTCCCAACTTGGTGTCATCTGCAAACTTACTGAGGGTACATTCAATCCGCACATCTAGGTCATCAATAAAGATATTAAACAAGATGGGCCCCAGTACCGACCCCTGGGGGACACCACTTGTAATGTGTTGCCAGCTGGACTTCACTCCATTCACCATGACCCGTTGGGCACGGCCCTGTAGCCAGTTCCTTATCTAAAGAAGTGTATACCTGTCCAGGCCACAGGAAGCCAGTTTCCCCAGAAGAATCCTGTGAGAGACTGTGTCAAAAGCTTTGCTGAAGTCTAGGTAGTCTACATCAAAAGCCCTTCCCTCATCTACCAGTCTGGTCACCCAGTCATAGAAGGAGATGAGACGTATTGAGTATTGAGTATGAGAAGCATTTCATCACCCATAAACTAACAGGCTGTATGAAGGAGAAATGACAGAATGGATACATAAATTGTTTCATGCACATATGGCTCAATGTTACAAGGAAAAAAATGGGGTGGAAATTTCTGCAAAAATCATATCAGATGTTGATAATGATACTAATGCATTCTTTATCCATCCTCTAGTTTATAATATGTTTATAGTTTATCTTTCCCTTTGTCATGGTTTTATGATTTTTGGTTATCAGTATTCCACACCATAACATCATGTAATCCACTGGGGGTTTCACTTCTGATGCTCAAGTTCCGAATGTTTGTCTGATGGAGAAGAACTACATTTCCCCAGGAGGCTTTGCGGTCAGCGAGGAGATGTAACTGCAAGGTCACCTGATTCCTTCTTCTTCGCCTGCTCTTCACTGTCTGCTCTTCTTCGCCTGCGCTTCTCCGTCTGCACTTTGCTGTCTGCTTTCCTCCATCTGCTCAACTGGACTGCACTTCTCACTTCAGCGTTGTGGTGAGGCCTATCTACCTGTCAGACACACTCTCTTTCTCTCATTATACTTTGTTAATACTATATTTAGTAAATTAGTTTGTTCCACCTCAGATTGTTGCCGCTGTTTTCAATTATTTTGGGGTCCCCTGTTTCCCTTTTCCGGAGGCGCGGATCCGCAGATCCCCCCGCCCCGCTGGTCACAGAACCGGGCCGAACCAGCCCGTAAATTGTTGACACCCTTGTTTACCAAGTTTCTGTAATCAGTCTCATTCTTTCCTTCACTGAAGTTTGGTGGAGTGAAAGTAGAGACTGCCCTGCATTTTTGTCACAAAATCCAGAGGGCTTCCACAGAAGGTATTTGACAAGGCTTATGAGAATCTTTTCACATTTCCCTCCCCTTACCGTTTGAGGAAATATTTAATATGCATATAACATAAAAATAATAAGCTCTATTGCGTGCTAATTTGTCAGTTTAGATAAATTGGAAATATCTGTTCATTTCAGCTGATCTGCATTATTTTACATTCACTACAGGGTTAAACCTGTGCTAAAATTTACCAACATGGTGGAAAAAAATCTTCCTTTCAATATGAGAATATTACCTTTTTTTGCATTGCTTCTGAAGTACTCTTATACATTGCTTATCCATTCTAGTTTTTTTCTTGTCCAAGCACGTCTGTTATGGTAAATATGATGCTTGATTACACTACTTCGTTTTTTTCCAGGCACTGATCTCATTATGAAGAAGACAAGCTACTGCTTCATAGTGACATTATTAAATGAGAACAAAATGGCAAGAGTAGTTAGTCATGTCATGATGTAAAGACAGTACTAAAGGAAAAGTTGTGCTTTACACTGACAATGAATGACTAAATATTTACCATATTGTGAGCAAGAACACAATATTTCTGGTGTTGAGACTTACTGTTCAAAGAAAAAAAGTATTTTTGGTATAGAAAAATATTGTCCTACCAATACACATGAATTGCTCTACTTGTTAAATAAACATAATGTTTTAAATTATCTTGTAATGGAGCATAAAAATAAAATAATCTTGCTTCAGTCACAAGAATAATTGCAATAGCAGGAAGAAAATTTAAACACGATGTTTATTCTATGATATATTGAAGTGTCATTGAAGCCGGCACTTCCTCTGTTCTATTCGGGTCAGCAAGTGTTTATATGCAAAGAATCACTATTCTCCCTGAAAAGAAAAATGCCAAGAATTCAGGTAAAAGTGAAACAACACAACTTGATTCAAAAAGTTACAGCAATGACAGTTTCAGTGTACGCTGAAAACATCGAATTAGGCTTACTTTTAAATGGAAAGATATTAAAAGAATCTAATATAATATAACCAAGAAATATGAAACACACATGCATTGTGTGTTTTTTTTTAGCTTTCCAGAAACAAAGAGACTGATTTTTAAAGGAGACTGAAGTAGATTTAAACTGGTCATCCATCAGTGCAAATGAAGGCACACTCCTTAACTATATCCTTTGAGCCTACCTATCGCAAGAACAGAGACGCTGCATTACTACAGAGAACCTCCAAAATACAAAGCATGAAGTGTTTTTGATACATTCAATCCAAATGACCTTGATTTCTGGATCAAAATTTATAGCTGTGAGCCAGTATCTGCAGCACAAGAAGGAAATGTGCTAATCAGAGTGCCTTCACTGTGACCCAGGCAGAGGTTAATACATACTGCAGACATGCCTGATTTGTGCCAATAAATATCCAGGATGGTACCAGCAACTACATCTTTTTGTTAGGTTGGCAAGTTAATGGCCACCTTCATAATACTAGATGTCAGTTGGAGTTTGAGAAATAATATCAGGAAAGAGGAGGAGGGCCACTAAGATGGTCAAAGGACTGGAGCACCTCTCCTATGAGCAAAGGATGAGGG
Organism: Centrocercus urophasianus; assembly: GCF_019232065.1. Taxonomy (NCBI): domain Eukaryota; kingdom Metazoa; phylum Chordata; class Aves; order Galliformes; family Phasianidae; genus Centrocercus; species Centrocercus urophasianus. Next base: position 9,967,933 of record NW_024884697.1, on the reverse strand, counting down.
AACTGGGCTTCTTTAGCTTCAAGAAGAGAAGGCTCTGGGAAGACCTCGTTGTGGCCTTTAAGTTCTTGAAGGAAGCGTATAAACAGAAAGGGGAATGACTGTTTATGAGGGTGGATGGTGAGTGATAGGACAAGGGGGAATGGTCTTAAACTGAGACGGGATGTTTAGGTTAGTTATTAGGAGGAAGTTTTTCACACAGGTTAGCTGATGCATTGGAACAGGTTGGAGGAGAGGAGAGGAGAGGAGAGGAGAGGA